>NC_053135.1:17953388-17978388 GCF_010015445.1 Perca fluviatilis | reverse complement strand
GAAATATCCATGAGTTGTAACATTGGCGCCAATGGAGAAAGAAATTGACCTCTTGTCATTTGGAAGCTCAATCAGCCAAAAGTAAAAGATGTATCACAAAACTGAGCAGATTTTCTGAAACTAGACAAAAATACCTACGTTTTGATGTATAAATTGTGTATGACAAGTAGATATTGTGGGCGTGAGAGCAGTTTACAGACAAGGAACTAAGATAATTTTTTGAAGCTTCACCCTCTAGCTGTGATGTCATCCACTCTAGCAAACGCAATACACACTCAAAATTTCCTGAAATGATCACTAATTTTAAACTGCTTTTTCACAAAAACTGTAAAAGATATCAAACTGAAAAGATACGTTTGGATAGCTGAATATTTTGTGAACATTTTAAAGTTTGTTTGGCGTCTGTAGGTGAAAGTATGAAGGAGCTGAAACTTTTGGGAGCAGAAGAAGATTTTAAGGGTTTGAAATCTGCTCTCATTGACTTCAATGTAAAAAAAAGTGTTAAAAAGCTTAAAATTTTAAAAAAGTATAAACAGTAGAAAAAAAGTTGAAGAAGTCCCATCATTAGCTGAAAGAGCTGAACATTGGAAAAGTTGAATGGTTTAAATAGGTGAAAGTATGCAGAAGTTACAGAGAGCCTATAAAACGTACGGAATAATAAAGCGAAGAATAATAAAGAACAGCATTCCCCCAATAAAAAACGAATAACAATAGGTGGAATGCTGTAGAACAGCATTCCCCCAATAACAATAGGTGGAATGCTGTAAAACAGCATTCCCCCAATAAATAAATAAATAAATAAATAAATTTTATCGGTGTAGAATATAGATGTGAATGCCTCCAGCATTCACACCAATAAATAAACTAGAAAATGCATTTCCTGCAGAAAATGCGTGGGAATGCTGAATAGCTGAATTGCTAAAGCTAAACTGGTTGAATAGCTTAAATCCGTAAGAAGAAGCTGAAGTAGTGAAAATAGTTGAAAAAGCGGAAATCGGTTTAATAAGTATGAATTTCATTAAAAAGTTTAATGCTAAACTGAACTGTTTGCTTTAAAGTTGTATAATGTAATGTAATGAACATTGTAATGTGGTAGATTAACTATAAAAAAATATCATTAAATTATGAAAGATTGTGATAACTATTAATTATCAAATACACTGGATGATAAATAGTTCTGTTAGTTGAAAAACAAATTTTTCGTAATTATTAGAACAAACAAGCATACCCAAAGACGAGAGGTGGAGAATTATGGCTATTTTTAGAAAAAAACGGCGGGATAATTTGAAGGCATAGTAAAAAGCATAGCAAAAGAGGGAGACAGGAGGGAGGGACACAGACAGATAAGGAGACAGACAGACAGACAGACAGACAGACAGAAGTGGAACACAAATGATATAGACTGTTGTTCATAGTTAGTCTAGTTAGTTGACTCCTACAGCAAGCCTGGAGTAATCAGTAGACTGTTTGTGAAAGGGTTGTCATGGTTACTAAGGGCCTGGGCCATGTTTATAAACATCTCTTTGATCTGATAACGATCGCACGATCGTGGGTCTTTGTGTGTCGGTCTGTGTGTATGTGTGTGGCTATGTGCGTGTGTGTGTGTGTGTATCTGTGTGTGTGTGTGGGGTGTGTTTGTGTGTGTGTGTGTGTGTGTGTGTGGGGGGGGGGTGTGTGTGTGTGTGTTTTTGAGTAGTGTGTGTGTGTGTGTGTGTGTGTGTTTGTGTGTGTGTGTTTGCATGTGTGTCTGTGTGTGTCTTTGTGTGTGTGTGTGTGTGTGTGTTTATGTGTCTGCTTGTGTGTCTGTGTGTGTGTGTATATTGTGTGTGTGTGTTTGCGTGTGTGCATGTGTGTGAGTTTGCAAAATAAAACATGAATAGCTGAATTGCTAAAGCTAAACTGGATGAATAGCTTAAAACCGTAAAAAAAAGTAGTGAAAGTAGTTGAAAAGTCAAATAACACCTTGGCCAGGGACACACTGATTGATGTGCCACAGTGGGATTCGAACCCAGGCCCCCCACACCCTAGCCATGTGCCATAACCACTGCCCTATCTTCAGAACAGACAAACAATGTTCCTTCAGTATTTATAAAGCCTCTCTTTGATCATTAATCCCCACACCTGATTAGTGAGAGACAGTGTGGGAGAACCCTTCAAACAAGCCTTAATAAACAGCGACTTGACCATTAGAGACACACGGCCTTTGTGAACGTATCGGTATAAAATTTATATGGATAAACCTAAAAATGTAGAACAGCATTCCCCCAACTAGAAAATGCATTTCCTGCAGAAAATGCGTGGGAATGCTGAATAGCTGAATTGGACAGGAGGGAGGGAGACAGACAGATAAGGAGACAGACAGACAGACAGACAGATAGAAGTGGAACGCAAATGATCTAGACTGATGATCATAGTTAGTCTAGTTAGTTGACTCCTACAGCAAGACTGGAGTAATCAGTAGACTGTCTGTGAAAGGGTTGTCATGGTTACTAAGGGCCTGGGCAATGTTTATAAACATCTCTTTGATCTGATAACGATAGCACCTGCTCTTAATGTGTCTCCTGTAGCACACCGCAGCAATTCAGACACTGAGGGCAAGCTCTCAAACAAAGCCTCACAGTGGCAAAACGATAACTGTAACAGTCAAATGACGTCATCCTGAGCACCACAAGGCCTTTTTGAACGTATCGGTATAAAATTTATATGGATAAACATAAAAATGTGGGCATATCAGCGATTTAAGAAAGTGGTTCGCTGTGCATTTCGCTGGGAAATGCAAAGAAAGTTATACAGGAGAGTGAATGGAGGGAGTTGTGTTACTCTTGTCGTTTGGAAGCTCAACCAGCCAAAAGTAAAAGGCGTATCACAACACTGACTAGAAAAACTAGACAAAAATACCTACGTTCTGATGTATGAATTGTGTATGACAAGTAGATATTGTGGGTGTGACAGCAGTTTACAGACAAGGAACTAAGATAAGATAATTTTTTCGAAGCGTCACCCTCTAGCTATGACATCATCCACTCTATCAAGCGCAATACACACTCTGTTTAATCGATAAAATTTCCTGAAATAATCACTAAACTTAAACCGCTTTTTCACAAAAACTGTAAAAGATATCAAACTGAAAGGTAGTAGCCGGATAGCTGAAGATATTGTGAACATTTTAAAGTTTGTTTGGCGTCTGTAGGTGAAAGTATGAAGGAGCTGAAAATTTTGGGAGCGGAAGAAGATTTTAAGGAGTTGAAGGCTGCTCTCATTCACTTCAATGTTAAAAAAAGTGTTAAAAAGCTTAACATTTTAAAAAGTATAAATAATAGAAAAAAAAGTTGAAGACGTCCCATCATTAGCTGAAAGAGCTGAACATTTGAAAAGTTGAATGGTTTAAATAGCTGAAAGTATGCAGAAGTTACGGAGAGCTGTAGAACAGCATTCCCCCAATAAAGAACAGAATAACAATAGGTGGAATGCTGTAGAACAGCATTCCCCCAATAAATAAATTTTATCGGTGTAGAATATAGATGTGAATGCCTCCAGCATTCACACCAATCACAGAGGTAAATGTCGTAATGTTATAACATTTTATTGACAACTTAACAAAAAGGCATGCTACGTATTCTCTTCCCATTTTCAACAGCTGTCGTCACTACGACAACAACGGAAGCATTTGGCTGACGGTCGCCAGTTAACATGGTCTCTCGTTAAACTGAAACACCGGCCCACAACCTCCTCGTGTCTACCAAGTTAGGGACCGTTCGGTATTTATGGAATGGACCACCGGAGGAAAATAGGGCAGGGTCATGTCTTTTTATTCTTTGCTTGGGAGAGGGTCGCCCAACATTTTTTACTCTGGGAGTTGGGGGGGACCCAACTTTTGTATTCATGAAAAGAGCAACATTTCAAAGTGGCTTGTTTGGTGCATATTTTTCCATGTAGCTCTCAGTCTCGGTCCCCCATCAGCACCCTAGCAGATGGGTCTGACCACATACGTGGAGTTTGCTGGGGGCAAGAGGAGCACTGCTCCCCTGGTGGCTGAAACGGGTAATTGCAATGTTTAAAAAATGAGTGGAATAATTACGTTTGGCATGACCAGATATTTTATAAATATTTTAAATAACACAAATCAACTAAATGGTGGTAGGTAATACATACACAAGAGGAAGACTGGTAGTGTAGATGTAATGGTGTAGACACATATAGCCGACGGGCGACCGTTGACAGAAAACCCCGTCGATATGATCAGTCGCGTCCCCGAGGTCCAAAAAACTGCCACAGAACAGACAAAAAGACGAGACGTAATACATCTCTATAACAGCAGGCGGCGCTAATCTGTAATGTTGGCCAAGAAATGAAACCCGGCAGCTGATTGGACGAACACGTCACATGGGTTTGTTTTCTCCCTGGAAATTCAGACCCAGACTGTCATGGCGGCCGTTCAGAATACGATCTCATATTGTACTAAAATAGTTCACTGAAACGTGTTTCTGAAAACATTTTAAGCGAGAAACAGGCCATGCAGTTGCTGAATCTGTCTTCATTTCAGATCGACAAAGGTCAGTTTAAAAGATTTTCATCAGATTTTGAGAGACTGTAGTTACTTAATTCCGCTAGTCATTTCCGGGTGAGTCCCGACTTCCCTGCCCCCGACCGAACATGTCAGGTCGGCCAAAATGAACGCCGACAGCCCCCAAGACGACAGATTTGAGTCACTGACCTCACCAGACTGTCCCACGGCCGATAATCGGCCTGATGTGTCCCGGCCTTAACATAAGTAACTGACTGAACAACCAGTATTTCTTTATAACAATCGCAATCCAGGTGATAAGATACTGTTCCACCACATTTCTCTGTATGCGTTTCCTGCAGATGTTGAGCAGCTGTCGGTGGTTAAAGAAGAGGTTCCCCCTGAGCAGCAGGAGTGTAGCTCCAGTGTGGACCAGCAGGAGCCAGAGCCCCCCCCACACATTAAAGAGGAACAGGAGGAACCGTGGAGCAGTCGGGAGGGAGAGCAGCTTCAAGGGCTGGAGGAGGCTGATATCACCAAGGTCCCATTCACTTCTGTCCCTGTGAAGAGTGAAGGTGATGAAGAGGAAGCTCAGTCCTCACAGCTTCATCAAAGACAAACTCAACACATGGAAACAGAAGCTGACGGAGAGGAGTGTGGAGGACCAGAACAAGCCAGGAACTCACATCCACGTTTACAACCAGAGACTGAAGACCAGACTGGAGACTCTTCTGAACCTGAGACTGATGACAGTGCTGATTGGAAGGAGACCAGAGAACCTCAGTCAGCTTTAAACTCTCTCAAACATGATTCAACGTGTAAGAAACCATTCAGCTGCTCTGAGTGTGGCAACAGATTTGGCAAAAAGGCACACCTGAAGATCCACATGAGATCTCACACAGGAGAGAAGCCTTTCAGCTGCTCTGAGTGTGATAAGGCTTTCACCAAAAGTGGAAGCCTGAAGAAACACATGAGAACTCACACAGGAGAAAAGCCTTTCAGCTGCTCTGAGTGTGATAAAGCTTTCACTGAAAATGGAAGCCTGAAGAACCACATGAGAACTCACACCGGTGAAAAGCCTTTCAGCTGCTCTGAGTGTGATAAATCTTTCATCCTAAGTGGACACCTGAAGAAACACATGAGAACTCACACAGGAGAGAAGCCTTTCAGCTGCTCTGAGTGTGATAAATCTTTCACCGAAAATGGAACCCTGAAGATCCACATGAGAACTCACACAGGAGAAAGACCTTTCAGCTGCAGTGTTTGTAATAAATCTTTTACAGTAAGTGGAGGTTTACAGTACCACATGAAAACCCACACAGGTGAAAAACCTTTCAGCTGCTCGGAGTGTGATAAAGCTTTCCCGGAAAGTGGAAGCCTGAAGAAACACATGAGAACTCACACAGGAGAAAGACCTTTCAGCTGCCCAGTTTGTAAGAAATCTTTTAGAGAGAGAGGAGGTTTACGGTCACACATGGCAGTCCACACAGGAGAGAAAAGATTCAGCTGCAGTGTTTGTAACAGAAGATTTGCCTGGCGTGCTGATGTCAAAGCACATAAATGTGTTGGTCCGATGGAAACAGAAGCTGACGGAGAGGACTGTGGAGGACCAGAACCAGCCAGGCACTCAGATCCACGTTTACAACCAAAGACTGAAGACCAGACTGGAGACTCTTCTGATCCTGAGACTGATGACAGTGGTGATTGGAAGGAGACCAGAGAACCTCAGTCAGCTTTAAACTCTCTGAAACAGGATTCAACGTGTAAGAAACCATTCAGATGTTTGGAGTGTAGTAGTAGTAGTAGTAGATAACTTTATTGTCCCCGTGGGGCAGTTGGGTTTGCGGCACAATCGCAAGGCACTTTATGACAAGACATCAGACATATGATATAAACAAATACTCCTTGCATCAGACACCGACAGACAAGACATGACAAATATACATCACACACTACAATACACTATACACCCTTGTGTATGATCAGGCCAGCTGGACGACTAGCTTATTCTGACTGATTTAAAGCTTTTATGGCTTGTGGTACGAAAGAGAATTTGGATCTGTTCTTGGTCAGAAGGGGTAGGCAGAAACGACGCATAGATGGCAGTAGTTTAAAATCTGATGCCAGGGGGTGTGTGTGGTCACATACAATGTTATTGGCCTTTCTCACCAGTCTGTCTTTGTAAATGTGTTCAATGCTCGGTAGCGTTATCCCAAGTAACTTACTGGCAGTTAAGACTGTTTTTCTGATTGTCTTTTTCTGAGACTCAGTGGCATTTCCGAACCAGCAGATAATACATCAAGTTAAAACACTTTCAATAAAAGCAGTATAAAACATTTGTAGCATTTTGTTATTGACATTAAAAACAAGCAGTTTCTTTAAAAAGTACATTCTTTGCTGTGTCTTAGTTTGCAAAAGATCAGTCCAAGAGTCCCATTTAAGCTTGTTGTCCAGTACAATGCCAAGGTATTTGTAGTTTGTAACAACCTGAATGGCCCCACCATTGATAAAAGTGTCGGCGGATTGCTGTGACTTTCTAAAATCTATGGACATTTCTTTGGTCTTATTGGTATTTAAAATTAAGTGTGACTTATTGCACCATTCTAAAAAGGAGTCTAAAACTGGCCCATGATCTACCTCCCCATCCTGTAGCAGACTCACTAGAGCTGTATCATCAGCATATTTAATAAAGTGCCTGTTTTGTAAAGTGCTAGTGCATGAATTTGTGTATAGTATAAATAGTAAAGGAGATAGAACACATCCTTGTGGGGAGCCTGTGGATGTTATCATCGAATCAGACAGAGATGAGCCCACTCTGACCCGCTGGACTCTACTGTTAAGAAAGTCCATGATCCAATTAATAATATGGCAGTGTGGCAGCAGGTTTGGCAACAAGGCACACCTGAAGATCCACATGAGAACTCACACAGATGAAAAGCCTTTCAGCTGCCCAGTTTGTAGGAAATCTTTTACAGAGAGAGGAAGTTTACGGTCACACATGGCTGTCCACACAGGAGAGTAAAGATTCAGCCGCAGTGTTTGTAACAGATTTGCCTGGCGTTCTCACGTCAAAACACATTCACTCAGCAACAATATGACGATAGGACGTATGTAAATAAGCATTTGTTCATGAGCTCTGTTTGAATCTAAGCTCTTTAACAGGCCGTCGCCAAAACTCACCAGACTCAATGTAAATAAACGGTAATTTTATCATCGTAAAACACACTTCATTCAAAGTGGATAGAAACAAAACAAAACGTCTTTCCACTGTTCCAACAATCACCACTCTGGTTTAGTTGAAATAAATCCTTAATTCACCCATTTACATGTGGAGATATGCTTGGTCTATCCACGCTAAAAGTACTGATCATTTACATGGAGTCTGGTGGGTGTGGTGATGGTGATTTCAGGGATTTTATCAAGATAAACAAACGAACGTCAACAGTAACGTTTCTTTTTAGCAACAGTTTGCTTTTATCAAAGCATCACATGTCTTACATTACAAGCCAAGATATAATATTAGTGTCTCTACTCCATCCTCTCTCACAGAAAGAGTCTTTGGATCAGAATAAAATCTTTTTAGTCTGATGTTACTACTGTGACTCCGTTCAGCTTTACATATATCACACACAGGAGGGCCCTAATACGTCAGTCAACAGCTTTTCCAACAGTTTTCCAAGGCTGAAGAGGAAGACTGGTAGTGTAGATGTAACCTAAGTAACTGACTGAACAACCAGTATTTCTTTATACCTATCACAATCCAGGTGATAAGATACAGTTCCACCACATTTCTCTGTATGTGTTTCCTGCAGATGTTGAGCAGCTGCCGGTGGTTAAAGAAGAGGTTCCCCCTGAGCATCAGGAGTGTAGCTCCAGTGTGGACCAGCAGGAGCCAGAGCCCCCCCAACACATTAAAGAGGAACAGGAGGAACCGTGGAGCAGTCAGGAGGGACAGCAGCTTCAAGGGCTGGAGGAGGCTGATATCACCAAGGTCCCATTCACTCCTGTCCCTGTGAAGAGTGAAGGTGATGAAGAGGAAGCTCAGTCCTCACAGCTTCATCAAAGACAAACTCAACACATGGGAACAGAAGCTGACGGAGAGGAGTGTGGAGGACCAGAACAAGCCAGGAACTCACATCCACGTTTACAACCAGAGACTGAAGACCAGACTGGAGACTCTTCTGATCCTGAGACTGATGACAGTGCTGATTGGAAGGAGACCAGAGAACCTCAGTCAGCTTTAAACTCTCTCAAACATGATTCAACATGTCAGAAACCATTCAGCTGCTCTGAGTGTGGCAACAGATTTGGCAAAAAGGCACACCTGAAGATCCACATGAGATCTCACACAGGAGAGAAGCCTTTCAGCTGCTCAAAGTGTGATAAAGCTTTCACCAAAAGTGGAAGCCTGAAGAAACACATGAGAACTCACACAGGAGAAAAAGCCTTTTGGTTGTTTTGGGGGGTATATTTTCAACTCACACAGGTGAAAAACCTTTCAGCTGCTCGGAGTGTGATAAAGCTTTCACCGAAAGTGGAAGTCTGAAGAAACACATGAGAACTCACACAGGAGAAAGACCTTTCAGCTGCCCAGTTTGTAAGAAATCTTTTAGAGAGAGAGGAGGTTTACGGTCACACATGGCAGTCCACACAGGAGAGAAAAGATTCAGCTGCAGTGTTTGTAACAGAAGATTTGCCTGGCGTTCTGACGTCAAAACACATAAATGTGTTGGTCCGATGGAAACCAAAGCTGACGGAGAGGACTGTGGAGGACCAGAACCAGCCAGGAACTCACATCCACGTTTACAACCAAAGACTGAAGACCAGACTGGAGACTCTTCTGATCCTGAGACTGATGACAGTGCTGATCGGAAGGAGACCAGAGAACCTCAGGCAGCTTTAAATTCTCTCAAACAGGATTCAACGTGTAAGAAACCATTCAGCTGCTCTGAGTGTGGCAACAGATTTGGCAACAAGGCACACCTGAAGATCCACATGAGAACTCACACAGATGAAAAGCCTTTCAGCTGCCCAGTTTGTAGGAAATCTTTTACAGAGAGAGGAAGTTTACGGTCACACATGGCTGTCCACACAGGAGAGTAAAGATTCAGCCGCAGATTTGCCTGGCGTTCTCACGTCAAAACACATTCACTCAGCAACAATATGACGATAGGACGTATGTAAATAAGCATTTGTTCATGAGCTCTGTTTGAATCTAAGCTCTTTAACAGGCCGTCGCCAAAACTCACCAGACTCAATGTAAATAAACGGTAATTTTATCATCGTAAAACACACTTCATTCAAAGTGGATAGAAACAAAACAAAACGTCTTTCCACTGTTCCAACAATCACCACTCTGGTTTAGTTGAAATAAATCCTTAATTCACCCATTTACATGTGGAGATATGCTTGGTCTATCCACGCTAAAAGTACTGATCATTTACATGGAGTCTGGTGGGTGTGGTGATGGTGATTTCAGGGATTTTATCAAGATAAACAAACGAACGTCAACAGTAACGTTTCTTTTTAGCAACAGTTTGCTTTTATCAAAGCATCACATGTCTTACATTACAAGCCAAGATATAATATTAGTGTCTCTACTCCATCCTCTCTCACAGAAAGAGTCTTTGGATCAGAATAAAATCTTTTTAGTCTGATGTTACTACTGTGACTCCGTTCAGCTTTACATATATCACACACAGGAGGGCCCTAATACGTCAGTCAACAGCTTTTCCAACAGTTTTCCAAGGCTGAAGAGGAAGACTGGTAGTGTAGATGTAACCTAAGTAACTGACTGAACAACCAGTATTTCTTTATACCAATCACAATCCAGGTGATAAGATACAGTTCCACCACATTTCTCTGTATGTGTTTCCTGCAGATGTTGAGCAGCTGCCGGTGGTTAAAGAAGAGGTTCCCCCTGAGCATCAGGAGTGTAGCTCCAGTGTGGACCAGCAGGAGCCAGAGCCCCCACCACACATTAAAGAGGAACAGGATGAACTGTGGAGCAGTCAGGAGGGAGAGCAGCTTCAAGGGCTGGAGGAGGCTGATATCACCAAGGTCCCATTCACTCCTGTCCCTTTGAAGAGTGAAGGTGATGAAGAGGAAGCTCAGTCCTCACAGCTTCATCAAAGAAAAACTCAACTCATGGAAACAGAAGCTGACGGAGTGGAGTGTGGAGGACCAGAACAAGCCAAGAACTCACATCCAAGTTTACAGCCACAGACTGAAGACCAGACTGGAGACTCTTCTGAACCTGAGACTGATGACAGTGCTGATTGGAAGGAGACCAGAGAACCTCAGTCAGCTTTAAACTCTCTCAAACAGGATTCAGCGTGTAAGAAACCATTCAGCTGCTCTGAGTGTGGCAACAGATTTGGCTACAATGCACACCTGAAGATCCACATGAGAACTCACACAGGTGAAAAGCCTTTCAGCTGCAGTGTTTGTAATAAATCTTTTACAATAAGTGGACATTTACAGTACCACATGAAAACTCACACAGGTGAAAAACCTTTCAGCTGCTCTGAGTGTGATAAAGCTTTCACTGGAAGTGGAAACCTGAAGAAACACATGAGAACTCACACAGGAGAGAAGCCTTTTAGCTGCTCAGAGTGTGATAAAGCTTTCTCTGCGAGTGGAACCATGAAGAAACATATGAAAACTCACACGGGAGAAAGACCTTTCAGCTGCTCTGAGTGTGGCAACAGATTCGGTAACAAGGCACGGCTGAAGAGCCACATGAGATCTCACACAGGAGAGAAGCCTTTCAGCTGCTCTGAGTGTGATAAAGCTTTCACTGGAAGAGGAAACCTGAAGAAACACATGAGAACTCACACAGGTGAAAAATCTTTCAGCTGCAATGTTTGTAACAGAAGATTTGCCTGGCGTTCTGATGTCAAAACGCATAAATGTGTTGGTCCGATGGAAACAGAAGCTGACGGAGAGGACTGTGGAGGACCAGAACCAGCCAGGAACTCACATCCACGTTTACAACAGGAGACTGAAGACCAGACTGGAGACTCTTCGGATCCTGAGACTGGTGACATGGAATAGCGTTTGTGCCTTTAAGTCCAAGCAAAACTTCTCAAGTATCAAACAAAGATCTGTATGTATCAACATCTACAGTATATAGAAGACATTATATTGTGCGGTTGGAAAGAGTACACTCTTATTTTAAATATTTTATTAAATATTGTTTTGTCTTGTAATGTCTGTCATATAATCAATTATAATCAAGAAATCAGACAAATGTAACCACCCGATGTTTTATAGGGCCCACGCATATATTCACTTCTTTCTGAGTAACTTATGTTTAGCAAGATTCACTTATAATCATGTATCAATATGGGAGTTTATTCAATACACATTGGGTTCATGTTTTCATTTTGTCATGTTTAAGCACAATTTAGGCCCCGCAGTCTCGGAGAGGAGACTTTTCTCTCTGTGTCAGGGTTGAAAGCTATCTGTAGTTTAAACAAGGGAGATGTGAGGGAGGTAGCATAGGGACGTTAGCCTAGCAAGGTGTTTCCTGTCAGTGAGCGGAGGAGTTTTCTCTTTGACGCAAAGCTGAGTGACGTATTATGATCTGTATATTGTTATTGTCTGGGTCACAACGACCTAGGTGTGTCTCCACGTGCCTACGTACGTAGCCACGCCATAGATTTAACACAGAAGCATAAATCACGCTTAAGCCTTATAATGGTAGGGAAAACCCTGTGTTGTGTAGCCCTGGTTAAAAAGCAGCATTCCCGTACCTAAGAGGGCGATGAGGCGGTGTGCGTCCTGCGGGTGGCGCTGGTAGCGCACCACCTCCTCGTAGGGGCAGTTGAGGGCGTTGTAGCAGCTGCTGGGGCAGCGGGTGCAGCAGGAGGGCTGGACGGTGCTGTGAGAACGCCGCCGACACAGACGCATGCTGCGCCTGAAGCCCACTGAGAAAAAAATCAAAAGTTAACATTATTGTATGAATCTTTGATAAAGGATCAAGGATATGTGCGGCACTCGTGCAAACCCTTATATAGAACATATAACTGATATAAACCACTTGTGATGTGCAGATTGCAGTGCAGGATAGAGTCACATTGTTGCAGAGATTTCAGACAAACGGTGGTAGAAGTATTCAGATCCTTGACTTAAGTAAAAGTACTAATGCCACACTGTAGAAATACTCTGTTACAAGTTAAAGTCCCGCATTGAAAATATTACTTCAGTAAAAGTCTGTAAGCATCATCAGGAAAATGTAGTTAACGTATTAAAAGTAAAGAACAATCCTCCCAACAGTTGTGTGTTTAATGGTCTGATCATCTCAGCTGGACTTGTAGCCGTTATATTGTTGGCTAGTTTACTTTAGAATCAAACATCAGATTTTATAAACTACATGTGTTTTGTGTGCAGAAATCTTAATGTGTAAAGTAACTAGTAACTAAAGCTGTAACAGATGAATGTAGTGGAGTAAAAAGTCCAATATTTCTATCTGAAATGTAGTGGAGTAGAAGTAGACAGTGGCATGAAAAGAAAAGACTCAAGTAAAGTACAAGTACCTCAACATTTGGACTTAAGTACAGTACTGGAGTACATGTACTTAGTTACATTCCACCGCTGATTTAAGACTTACCTAAGTAGATCCCTTGGGCGTTGCTGCTGAAGTCATCCTCCTCTGGTTAAAGAGAAGCAGAGAGGAACAGATACGGAGGTGAGTTCACCCACAAATTGATCGTTGTACGTATTTGGTCCTCTGTACTATGAAAGCACTCCACAGGCAGATAAAAAAAATACAAATATTGGAGGTATTCCTCACCTTCTCGGAGCTCCTCTGACATGTCCCCGTTAGACAGCAGGAGGGTTAGCAAAAGAAACAAAACAAAAAAAACATGTTTCAGATGAAGGACGAAGACTGAGAATTCGCAGTCAAAACCAGACAAAACACAGATCTTCAACAGGGGGCTCAGTTTTATGCAGCACAATATGTTTTAGCTCCATCCTAATTATTTTTATTACATTTTATATATTTATTTGTCTTTTTATTTACAGGTTCCATGTTGAATTTTAACGTGTGTCTTTTGTTTTGGTAACACGTATGTATAGTAATGTAAAAACTAGTTTTTTTCATTTTAAAGTTTAAAATAAATTAAAATAAGTCTGAAAATATACAGTACATATATAGTAAATTGAATGCAACATATATATGTTGCATTCATTTTAATATATACAGTATATATACATACACACATATACATACATATATACAGCATCTCACAAAAGTGAGTACACCCCTCACATTTTAGTAAATATTTCATTATATCTTTTAATGGGACAACACTGAAGAAATTACACTTTGCTACAATGTAAAGTATAAAGTGTACAGCTTGTATAACAGTGTAAATGTGCTGTCCCCTCAAAATAACAACACACCACCATTAATGTCTAAACCGCTGGCAACAAAAGGGAAGGGAGTACACCCCTATGTTAAATTCCCATAGAGGCAGGCAGATTTTTATTTTTAAAGGCCAGTTATTTCATGGATCCAGGATACTATGCATCCTGATGAAGTTCCCTTGGCCTTTGGAATTAAAATAGCCCCCCATCATCACATACATAGCCTTCACCATACCTAAAGATTGGCATGGTTTTATGTTGGTTAGTTTGATTTCTACTGAGAGATGATTTTATGGAAAGTACCCCAAGAAAAAAGACTTACCTACCAGATTCAAATGCCTCCTCATCTGACAGAAATACAAAAAAAACACACACACACACACAGAGGAAATGAATCGCAAAGAAAATAAGGGTAGTAAGTTTGTTTTTTTTTACATAAGAATACAGGTCAGTAAAGCAATAGGTGACAGGTGAAGCTTTACCTGCTTCTACACATTTGTCATCAATGGCCATCATGTCTTCCTCTGTGGGTGAAAAATGGACATAGAGTTATATTGTATTTAAAAGAAAATACAGCATAGTAAACCAGTGTTAACCTTAACCTTTAAACCCTGTTTAACAAGTGTGGTAACCCTTGTGTTGTCTCCACCGTCGTCCATGAACTTGTCATTCCGGGTCAAAATTGAAAAATGCGTTTTGTTTGGACCTTTTTCCTTTTTTTTAAATGCTTTTGGCGCTTTTTAAAAAGTTTTTGTCCCTCTTTTCAATGCTTTTTTTTTTAATCACGGTCAATAAACCTAATAAAATGGCATTATACCAAAGAGTTTGAAAAAAAGCAGATATAAATTATTTTGACTAATACAAATGTTAAGATCAGAGGATGTTGAGTGAATCACATACATATTAACACACATAAGTTTGGTCAGAATGCTGTTTTGAAGCCATTTAAACCTTTTTTTTTATTTTTTTAAAAGCCACAAAATTTGATAAAAAAAACAAAATTCAATGGAAGTGATCAATTTTACCTGCGAAGAACATGGATGCATGAATGTATATGTTGTATGGGTTCCATACAACATACATGCATGCATCCAAGTTATTTTGGGGCAATTTGGTCATTAAGAAACCCATATTTCTGATATAAAAACTATGAAAACGGGTCAAAGTTGACCCGAGGCCAACACAATACGACAAAATATTGATCTAGAAATCTGTTTGTCTTTTCCATTTCAGCGTAGCTCGCAATCGATACCACACGCTAGCCACGTAGCCAGCGGTTGTTTGACACTTTACAACTTAGTGTTCATGGGAAATGTAGAATTAATACTACAGTGTTGCCAGATAAAAAAATGACGTTTCCAAGCCAAAACACACGCACAACCGCCCACATTTCTTAGTGGAAAACGGACCAATCTGGCAACACCGACTTGTCGCATTGTTTCTGCAGCTGGCCAGTTCAAACAGACGTAGCGTTATTTGCTCTATCCATCACCAGCCCAAATTGGCTAGTAACTTTACAATGCTACCCGCCAAAGTTAGTGTTTACCCGCGTCAATTTCAAGCCCTGAACACAACATATGTGTCATTTCGTTTTTAAAACTAAATGGCTAAACTGTACAACATGAAGTGTTGCCTCCTTACCTTCCTCGACAGTGCTCACTTCAGTATGCGTTGGGGTAAAACACAACGACACTCAAATGTGAAACCAGGTTGTACGGAGACCATCAATTTTTAAAAAAGACTTTTATGCATGGTCTGAGGGAAATGTGGGGGAACTTACAGGTCTGTATGCAGGCATGTGGCTGATAAGGCTGAGACCACCAGAAATCCCTCTGCTTCCTGTTACAACAAGCAGACTACGGTTAAAACGATGCCACAACACACACAACATACGGTAACACTTGAACGTATCTATATAAGAGTGACATGACACTGTCATGACACATGAACCCTAACCCTAACTTGTCATGACAAAACCAAATGACATTTACTGAAAGAAGTGTTATGTCATAAATGTTTATAATGTTTATGACATGTTAATGACAGTGTCATGTCACACTTTTGTAGATACCTTCAAGTAAAGTGTAACCCAACATACTAAGCAGGGGCGATTCTAGGATCAGAGTTTTAGGGGTGCCGGGCACCCTTTTAACGGAATTTTTGTAAACGTTATTCTACTTTGCTAACTGTGCATTTTAACATCATTTTGGACTATCATGATAAGGGAAACAGTGAATTATCTAACTAGAAAGACCCTTTTTCATAAAACATGAATGCATGAATGCAGGAGTTAATTACTACAGTTGACAATTTCACAACCACCCTTTAAGCGTCAGCGGAGATAAAGTTTAACACACAAAAAAAAAAAGTTTAATGAAAAGGTTCTGGTTTCTTGTTATTAATTACACCAAAAAAGTGTTTCTGTTTCTGCTCACAGTAGAACTGGGTAGCAGTGGGAATTTTGCGAAGCATAATAAATATCCCTTTAAATAAGAAACATATTCTGACAAAATCAGTAAACTCTCCTGACCGTTTCAGCAGGTTGGTGGAGGGGATGAGGCCGGCGCAGGCCGTGTTGCTGGGCAGTTTCTTGGCCTGCCACCAGAGGGCGTCCGTCTGGTCCACAATCTCCAGGACGTCCCCTTTTATAAAGCTCATACCGGCGTCAGCGCAGGGGATGGCCAGGTCCTCCTGGGGGCTGTAGTCAACCATGGTCCGCACGTAGAGCTAAAACCGGAGAAGTTACTTTAATATGATGAAAAGTATATTGTGGTGGTTTTTTTTAATTTAAATTAGCGTATCAATGATGCTGTACCATTGTCTGGTTGTGGACCGGCCTTTCCGTGATGGGAACCACCTTAAACATGATGGTGCCTTGAGACCTCGCTTGCTGATTGGTTGTAAAGAAACAACATGGATTAATCAGCAGATATTATTGGCTTATAGACTTTAAAAAAATAGATAAAGGGCACTGTAAAGCATGGATCTGATTCCGCTTTAAGAGGCCTTTTGATTTTAAAGAAAAATCTTTGGTAACACTTTTCATTTATTTTCATTATTTAGGTTACCACACAGGACACAGGAGTGATAATTAGACTTAATGAATACTATTTTAATCACTGAACAAACGAGGGAGGTGTTTGGTGATTCAGAAGTCTGGAAATTATAGACGAAAAGGAAAGACAATTTGGCATTCAATACCGTAGATATGGTGAAGGGATAAAGGATATATATATATATATATATATATATATATATATATATATATATATATATAACATGAATATAATAAAATGTGTGGTCTCATTTTACAGTTAGTA
Source organism: Perca fluviatilis (assembly GCF_010015445.1). Lineage (NCBI taxonomy): Eukaryota > Metazoa > Chordata > Actinopteri > Perciformes > Percidae > Perca > Perca fluviatilis. The sequence goes on along the minus strand of NC_053135.1, from coordinate 17,961,189 downwards.
TCCATGCAAAATTGACGTACCACAACTTGGATGACTTGCTCAGGTTCCATCCCATAAACAGGAAAACCATTCACCTCGATGATTCTGTCCCCTGCATGGAGCAGACCTACACACACACACACACACACACACACACACACACACACACACACACACACACACACACACACACACACACACACACACACACACACACACACACACACACACACACACACACACACACACACAAACCAAATTTACGTTCCCTTTAACATGACAAATGAAAAGGTGCAGCTTGCTATGTTTTTTGTTATACTATATTTTACCTTAAATATAATATAACATAAGTTAGGTTATAAATAAGATTTAAAAAAATCAGTGCATAATCATACGGTAAACAATCAAATTTGAGCACAGTTCATTCTTGACTGTTGACTGTGACAAATTAATAAAAACCTGAATGAAAGCTGGAAAAATAAATCTTTTAGCTTGGATCTTATCTTATTCTGAACACAATGAAAGTCCAGTCCAAGTCAAAACTCACTCTCAACATAATTAAATCAAATTATTTTGACTTCCAGTTAGCAATACAAAGCTGGGATATGCAGTATATGGAGGACATTGTCCTTGAGAGAAAAGGCTCACCACTACGATCAGCCAGCCCTCCGTGAATCACCCGAGCGATAAAAATGTCCCCCGAGATCTCGTTTCTTTTTATGGTCGCTCCCTGGAACAGAAAAGGTTAAAGACATGGAATAAATAAAGCTGCTGTGGTGTGGAGTCAAGATCAAATCGAATCACGCGAATGAAGACGAATAAAACTGATTCTGCGGAAAAGCCATGACAGGATGCAAACACTGGATGAGTGGGGGTGGGAAGGTCTGATTCATGACAGTTTAGACACAAAACAAAGTAACGGTGACACAAATGAGTGCTGTCTAGTTCCTAAAATGAGACAGCCGACATCACTGGTGAGAAGAAAGCATGAAGCTACATTTACATTGCTGCTTTTTGGTTTAAAAAACAAATATCTTTTGCTATGTTTCCCCCTCTCATACACCTTTTTCACAGCAGACATGTTAACATGTAGGACAAGCACAGGTGTATTCAAAACCATTATCGATGGCTGCGTTCCACTTAAAAGAGGCCCTGGTATTAAACCATTACTGATGGCTGCATTCCACTTAGGAGAGACCCTGGTATTGTGCATGCTGACTCACTGAAATATCTTACTGGGACACTTGATGGAATTGAGCCATCGTTAAGCTCAAGAGTTAACCCTTAAAAACCAAAACGTAGCGATGTAAATGTAGCCTAAGTTGAAATATGAAAGAACGGAATGGCCCACAACACGACGGAAGAAAATGACGTGAAATGCCACGAAAATGACTAAAGAAATGTCAGCTACCGCTGTGCGTGTTTGCAGGTCAGCTGCTCTACGGAGACAGCTTGAACGGACCCAGGACGTCCACTCTTTGGGGTTCTCTCAAGTTGCCTTCTTCTTCTTCCACTTCTTCCGCTGGTTTGAACGACCCCATTTTACAGCGTGGGAGGTCTCCTTGGGCTCATCAGGCAGGCCATTGGTCAGAAGATGCTTGGACACTCGAAGCTCAGCGTGATTCTTCCGTGGCGAAAGGGCATTCTTGGTTTTCAGGGTAATTTGGGGTGACCCGCGACAGGAAGCAGACTGACAGCTGGTCCGCTGAGAGGTGGAGGGATCCAGGGAGCTGCTGAGGGAGCTGGAGGAGGAGGAGGTAGAGGAAGGAAGCGAGGGGAAGGAACAAGTGGATCGGTGTGTCGGGGATGGACTTGGTTGCCCTCGGCTCTTCGGAGATTGGCTGTTCTCCGGTGTGCCGTCTCGCTCGGCGGGCGTCAGGGCGTTGCTCTCAGTCCTGGTGGCGGGGCCCAGGAGCGTCTGCAGCCGGTCCACAACCTGAGCGAGAAGGGCCAATGCCTGGGAGTTGTCCCGCACCGTCTCCGACATGCGTTCGGTTGCGGCGGCCATCGTCTCCCCGAGGAGCTTGATGTCTTTGGTGTTGTTCTCCATGGAGCAGGCGGCCAGCTGCACCGTCATCCTCAGCTCGTCCAGACTCTCCTGCTTGGCCAGCTCCACGGGGGGTACTGGGGGCAAATCCACCCCGCGGCGAGGGCGCATGGGGCTCGGGGGAGCGGTGCGGATGCGAGGGCTCTGGCTTGGAAGGCCTGGATGCAGTCCTCGCGGGAGGTAGTGGCCTGCGTTGGGGTAGTAGGGCACGGTGAGACACGGGGGAGACATAGTCCACCGCCGGGGGGCCGTGGGGAGCGGGGATTGGGCATTGCTGGACTCTCCGGCTTCATCTTCGTCTCCCCCGTCTAGCTCTTCGATGACGTTGTCTCCAATGAAAAGACAAGAGCTGTAGACCGACGGCGCAGAGCGGTTCAGACTTTGCTCCCAGAGCAGGCCGGAGTAACAAACTCTACAGCGCCTCATCGGCTCGCTGCAGCACATCAGGCAGTGAGTCGTCGGCTTATGGCGGGGAGGAGGGCAAGGCCGAGCTGCCGCCGCCGCGTGACACGTCGGCTCAGTCGGCGGGAAGCTGCCTCTGCGGACGCTACACCAGGATGAATTCTTGGAGTTTAGGCACACGGCGGCAGCAGGGCTCCGGATCCCAAATGCACCGCCTCGGCGAAGCCTCTGTTGGGTCAGATGCCTCAGGGTGTCCCAGTGGCTGCGGATCCCCCCTCTGGAGCATTTTGTCCAAGGGGGGGGCGCACTGGGCAGCGGCGGCTCGACTCTCTGGTGGTTGCGCAGCTGTGAGACAACAGAGTCACTCAAAGGTAGAGGGAAATGTTTAACACTGAAATGTAACTAAGTACATTTACTCCAGTACTGTACTTAAGTCCAAATGTTAAGGTACTTGTACTGTAGGTACTTGAGTCTTTTCTTTTCATGCCACTTTCTACTTTTACTCCGCTACATTTCAGAGAGAAATATTGTACTTTTTACTCCACTACATTCATCTGACAGCTTTAGTTACTAGTTACTTCACACAGTGTTAAAAGAGCTGCAAATAGAAGACCCAAAAGGCATACTTATGACAAACAGAAGACTTGCAAATAAGTATCTTGCAGACACTGATAATAAATGAGACACAGATGTCTCCGATTATTATTTTGTTTTTCTTTAAAATCCTTTTTCAGTGGTTTCCTTCTGTTTGGAAATCTGAAGCATCAACAGACAATTACTCAAATGAGAGATTATTAAATTCAAACATCTGGTCTATGTTGGATGCAGTCAGCTGTTTTCATTTATATTTAGCACAAAAAAGCCTACATATTAAAAAAAACAAAAAAAAACACACGAGCATCTGCTTCAATGTTATTGTGGTCCAGTTCAGTCGATATACTGAAGTGTATGCATGGTTTACAGACAAACACATGAAAATGTGAAGATCCTTTTCCAAATATGTTCAAAAAAGCAAAATATTTACCTTTTTTTATTTTTATATTATGGGCAGCTTAAAGAGTCAGTTTATCCAAATCACAAAATATATTTTCATACCTATCCCTATACAGATAATTCAGATTTTGATATATCGATCCATGAGACTTCTGTATCTACCCAAATACTGTAGAGTTATAAAGAAAGGAACATTTCTGAACTACAGTACACTATATGGCCAAAAGTATGTGGACACCTCCATCCTGTATTTAGGTCACATACTTTACATTATTATAACACACAAACCACAGGAAACATGTTCTAATGTTGAGCTTTATACTGACATGGCTGGGTGAACATTGCCAGTTTATCAGGTACACCTAAAACCAATGCAACTATTTTCTAGTCTTGTTTCAAAATACATCAAATCAGAGCTTCATTTGCAGTTTTATATTTGAATTTTTTTTTAAAGTGCTCATATTATTCTCATTCTCATTTTCAGATTCAGAATTGTATTTAGAGGTTATATCAGAATAGGTTTACATGGTTTAATTTTCAAAAAACACCATATATTTGTTGTACTGCACATTGCTGCAGCTCCTCTTTTCACCCTGTGTGTTGAGCTCTCTGTTTTAGCTACAGAGTGAGAGTTCCATCTTTGTTGGTAGTCGCACATGCTCAGTAGTAGTAGTAAGGACTACTAGCCAGTCAGAAGCAGAGTATGGGGCGTGCCCTGACAGTTCCTAGGTAAGGACTACTAGCCAGTCAGGAGCAGAGTATGAGGGCGTGCCCTGACAGTACCTAGGTAAGGACTACTAGCCAGTCAGAAGCAGAGTATGAGGGCGTGCCCTGACAGTACCTAGGTAAGGACTACTAGCCAGTCAGAAGCAGAGTATGAGGGTGTGCCCTGACAGTAGCTAGGTAAGGACTACTAGCCAGTCAGAAGCAGAGTATGAGGGCATGCCCTGACAGTACCTAGGTAAGGACTACTAGCCAGTCAGAAGCAGAGTATGAGGGCGTGCCCTGACAGTACCTAGGTAAGGACTACTAGCCAGTCAGAAGCAGAGTATGAGGGTGCCCTGACAGTACCTAGGTAAGGACTACTAGCCAGTCAGAAGCAGAGTATGAGGGCGTGCCCTGACAGTACCTAGGTAAGGACTACTAGCCAGTCAGAAGCAGAGTATGAGGGCATGCCACGCTAGCAGCTAGACGAGCATTATAACGTGTGTTCCAAAGTGACACAGAAAAGATATACAACACAATAAAGGAAAGGGGAAAAGCCAAAAAGCATAATATGAGCACTTTAATATGTAATGCTGTATTTCAGCTGCGTAGCTTACCAGAGGCTGTTTATTCTTGACCAGGCAGATGATCCTGGTGGCCTCCTCATCATCTGGCAGCTCTTCTGGCATCGGTGGCAGCACCGGCTCGTAGTCCTTCTGGGCCACCGTATCGTGAGCTGAGAGAAGAGCCTACAAATCAATCAGAACAGATTTTTATTTAATTGAAAACTGCTGCGCTCGGGGCCAAAATAACAACGTAGTTCAGGGTCACTTTGACGACTTTCATCTGCATTTATATGGGTCTTTGTTTAGCACCTTTTTAAACTGTCCTTCTCCCACATGCATGCCTTCCTTTTTTTTACTCCCACACACACTCATCATATCAGTGGTTCTCAAACTTTTGTCAACAATGTACCCCCTTTGAAATATTTCTTTTTTTCCCCCTGCAGTACTCCAAAGTACGCCTAAGAGTGCACGTACCCCCATTTGAGAATATATACCATAAGTCCGACTTATCTTATTTTGTCACTTGAACAAAGTATAAAGATGCAGGGAACCCAAATTACAAGAAAAAAAAGACAGACGCCTATAAAAATGTACAAATCTTTAGTGATAATCACTCAAAATGCTCTTATAGAACAGTTCAACGTTTTTGTTGGAAGCCAATGTAAATGACCCAAATAAGATGCTGTGTGAAGTCAGTATAAACAGAAATGCTCAGTATATGCACCGATAAAAAGAATTTTGCAACTTTTGGACATTAACCCCAAAACTCTAGTCTCGCATTGCCAGACCTTCTTCCACAGCGCTGCGGAAGAGGAAGGTCTGGCTAGTCCACCCAGCATTCCGGGATGGGAGAAAAACGTGCCCTGGTTTATTGGTATTCTTTAAACCAATCACAATCGTCTTGGGCGGAGCTAAGTTCCGACAAGGTAACAGTGCCTCTGCTAAATAGCCTCTGGAAGGAACTTGTTTTGGTGGAACGTGTGTACGTTCCAAAGTCGTTAGTCTAGCTAGCTGTCTGGATTTACCCTGCAGAGATCTGAGGAGAAGTTAACCATAGTTAGGGTTAGAACGCCAACAGAGAGACAGAGGAAGGGGACCGACATCCGGCCGAAAATGAGGGGCGTCCGGCGGAACCTCTGGCGACACCGGAGCAATCCCGGAAATGAATCGTGACTTGTTACCTGCAGGTGCGGCTGTCTCAGGAGGCGGTAAAGCTCATTTGCGTCTTCAGAGCATCCCGGCAGCGCTGTGATGTCAACCAGCAACTAAACACACACAACAAACCACATACCAATTATTATTATTTTAAAAGAAAAAAAGCCTTCTACAAAACAACTGCGAGCAACAAATTGCTGATGAAACCCAATCTGAGGTGTAACCTGAAGAGAGAGTCCTGAAGCGTAGTCCAGAGCTGGGACTGGGGAATCTCGGAGGTACCCCTGAAGACACTCGTAGACCTGAAAAACAAGGTCGTGAAACGATTTATGTATTTTTTCAATGGAAACTTGAAGGCACCAAGAATATCCTCAAATACTGTGAGGCTTTTATTATATTATCAAAGCCCAAATATCTATAGAATAATAACTATATATTTTACAGTCCTGAAATGACCTTTTTTCCTACAGTAACAGTGAAAACACACCGGGCGCACAAGTGATCGCCGGCCTGGCCATTCATTCCACGCTGGTCACAAAGCACGTGTCTGTGTGTGTATGTGTGTGTCAGTGTGTATCTGTGTCAGTGTGTTTGCGTGTGTGTCAGTGTGTGTGTCAGTGTGTGCGTGTGTGTGTGTGTGTGTGTGTGTGTGTGTGTGTGCCAGTGTGTGTGTGTGTGTGTGTGTCAGTGTGTGTGTGTGTGTGTGTGTGTTTTGTTTGTGTGTGTCAGTGTGTGTGTGTGTGTGAGAGTGTGTGCCAGTGTGTGTCAGTGTGTGTGTGTGTGTGTGTGTGTGTGTGTGAGAGTGTGTGCCAGTGTGTGTGTGTGAGTGTGTGTGCCAGTGTGTGTGTGTGTGAGTGTGTGTGTGTGTCTGTGTGTGTGTGTGTGTGTGTTAGTGTGTGTGTGTGTGTGTGTGTGTGTGTGTGTGTGTGTGTGTGTGTGTGTGTGTGTGAGTATGTGTCAGTGTGTGTGTGCGCGTGTGTGTGCGCGTGTGTGTCAGTGTGTGTTAGTGTGTGTCAGTGTGTGTGTGTGTGTGTGTCTCTCCGTGTGCCCAATCACATCTCGCACAAAAAATATAGGAGACGCCGGAACGATCGCTGCAGCACGCGGGCCGACACGGACGCTACACGCGCTGGTACGAACAGACCGATTGGATAACATGAGAGCCGAAATAAAAAAAGCTGCGCTAAGCTGCTATCCGTGTGTTTTTACTGTAAGAGTTAGGTGTATGCACATCCCATCCCATATTTTGAATGCCAGGTGCAGGACAAAAGATTTAATGATGAAGATTTTAGCTCCAAAAAATTTAATTTGACTGGAAAATGACACTTTCTCCTGATTTCTTGTATTTTTATCAGTCTTCTGCACTGTAGCTAGGGTTAAAATTTTCTTCCCTTAGATCCATTATTTGAGTATGAATGTAAAGAAAATCCAAATAAACATCTAACAAAAGTGATCTTTACAATACAACTAATATACAACTTTAACCTGGAAACAAAAACACATATTTTAACCCGAAAACGACAAACCAAGAAGGTGTTGTAAGAAAGGTTACCATAACTACACATCGAACAAAAGATATGATAAAGTACTAGAATAATCACTGAAAACAAACAATGGAATATAAAAACTGATGTTAGTATTTAGCGCAGAGCCACATCAAAGACTAAAGTTCATTTTCAGGATGTTTGCTACGGTGGCTGACAGGGGCAAACGCAATGCAACTTCATGAAACACACGCAAGTAGACTTACTTATTTACAGTACAAACATTTGCAGCGCGTTTGTGTATTTTGTTGCACATGTGTTGTCAAATTTATGAAGACGTTTTCTTAATTTGCTTGCGTTTTGTTAAGTTGCAGTGCGTTTGCCCCCTGTCGGCCACCGTAGGTTTCAGACCTTGAGCAGCGATTGCAGCCAGGAGGCGTTCAGGAGCCCGTGGAGAATCTCAGCTCCGT
>NC_053135.1:17755888-17948388 GCF_010015445.1 Perca fluviatilis | reverse complement strand
TGCCTGTCCCCTGAACACACTGTAAAAAACATCTCCTCACTATCTGCTAGCTGCCTGTGCCCTGAACACACTGTAAAAACATCTCCTCACTATCTGCTAGCTGCCTGTCCCCTGAACACACTGTAAAAATATCTCCCTCACTATCTGCTAGCTGCCTGTCCCCTGAACACACTGTAAAAAATATCTCCTCACTATCCGCTAGCTGCCTGTCCCCTGAACACACTGTAAAAACATCTCCTCACTATCCGCTAGCTGCCTGTCCCCTGAACACACTGTAAAAAATATCTCCTCACTATCTGCTAGCTGCCTGTCCCCTGAACACACTGTAAAAAATATCTCCTCACTATGCGCTAGCTGCCTGTCCCCTGAACACACTGTAAAAAAGACATCTCCTCACTATCCGCTAGCTGCCTGTCCCCTGAACACACTGTAAAAAACATCTCCTCACTATCCGCTAGCTGCCTGTCCCCTGAACACACTGTAAAAAACATCTCCTCACTATCTGCTAGCTGCCTGTGCCCTGAACACACTGTAAAAAATATCTCCTCACTATCTGCTAGCTGCCTGTCCCCTGAACACACTGTAAAAAAACATCTCCTCACTATCTGCTGGCTGCCTGTCCCCTGAACACACTGTAAAAAATATCTCCTCACTATCTGCTAGCTGCCTGTCCCCTGAACACACTGTAAAAAAACGCGGTCTCTTTAGACAGCCCAGGCTCCACAAACGCCAACAAAAACAAACTGCGCCAACCTGCACCACCAAATGTAACAAACAGCGATCCAGCCAATAACCGGCAAGAAGGAGCTGGTTGAGCCATCAGCGCAGCAGCGTTAGCACGTAGGCTACTTCCACAATGCGCTTTCATGACTGTTTCAGGAAGCACTGAGGGGAAGGGAGGGGACGGGATGAGGAGGAGGGAGGTGCGAGCTAGCCTCCGTTTTGTTTGACGATACTTCGGACGTCAACAATAAATGACATCACCCAACGTCGCTTAGAGCACCTTTAAAATGGAATGTAAAAAGAAATGCAAAGCAACTGATTGGAGCTAAAATTACATGCTGTAAAACTTTTCACTGTGAATTTACAGCAATAGTTTATTTACAGTATGCATAATGCTTTTAAACTTTAAGGTATTTGGCTGTAAATAGACAGTTACAGTTTATTACTGTATTATTTAACCCTTGTGTTGTCTTCCCATCGACCATTAACTTGTTGTCCTTGTGGGTCAAAAGTGAAAATGAAAGACATTTTTGACGTTTTTTTAAAAACGTTTTTATCACTGTTGTTTATTCATGGTCAATAAACCTAATTCAAATGGCATTATACCTATTTTTTGTGTTACAAAAAAACAGAACTGATGAATTATTTTGACTAATTGTTAAGATCAGAAGATGTTGAGTGAATCACAGACCACTGTACGTCAAAGTTTACTCAGGATACGGTTTGAAAACCTTTTTATTTGGAATGCTAAAAAATTGAATAAAACACCCAAAATTCAATGAAAGTAATTATTAATTTGACCTGTGAAGAACATACAACGCTCATCCATGCAGCCATGTTAATTTTGGGGCGATTTGGTTGAAAGAAACCCATATTTTTTATGTAATAACTTTGAAAACGGGTCCAATTTGACCAGAGGACAACACAAGGGTTAAACTTACAGTATTATTTGAATTTACAGTAATAAACTGCAGTGTAATTCCCACCTTTTCCTTTATTTTCCCAAGACGCATCGGTGTTAAAAGTAAATACCTGTAATCGGTAACATTTGCAGATAGTCGCTGTAATAGTATTTTTTCCCAGAATGCATTGCCATTTACAGTATGATCCTGTATAACATCAAAACAGTCGGATAGTGTGAGACTTTAGCTGTAAATGTGTACACATCAAAGGTTTTCCTGATGGTACTACATACTTTTACTTCAGTAGCATTTTCAATGCAGGATGTAAATAAATAAGCAGACACACCAAGACGATAATCGGCCGTTGGACAGTCTGGCGAGGTCGGTGACTCGAGTCTGTTCGGTGTGTTCCCTGCTGTCACCAGTCGGAGGAGCCGTTGGCTTTAATTTGGATCGATTTGACTTGTTGAATCGGCCAGTGGGCAGTCGGAGTCAAAGACCAATCTGATTGGTGGAGTGCTAGCCCTTGACTAGCGAATCAGTGCACTTGTGTTACAACACTTACCGGAAATGACGAGCGGGATGACGAGCGCCTCTCAAAATCTGACGAAAATCTTTCAAACTGACGGTTTATTTCTCGCTTAAAATGTTTTCAGAAACACGTTTCGGTGAACTATTTTAGTACAATACCAGATTGTATTCCGAATGAGCCTCCATTGTCAGACCCACGTGACGCGTTCGTCATTTCCGGTTTTCCATTTCTTTTGGGGGCGACAATACAGATTAGTGCCGCCTGCTGTTATGGAGACGTATTACGTCTCGCGCACGCTTGTAAGAAATAAAACACAAAGTCCTCGAGGAGCTTTCTGTTGTTAACGTAGAGGGGGAGGATGATCCCTGTGGCCTCTCTTTACAAGCCCCCTCTTCAAATAAAAGTTAAATAAATAAATCAGCATCTTACCTTTACGTCTGAATCAGAGTCAGGGATGCCACATGCGTTTATCCTCCAGCTCCGGCGGCGTTTTAGCAGCAATAGTTGTGCAGGAGAACGTGTATATGATGGGGGGGAAATATATTCCCCTGGGACTGGACGAGGCACTTCCCTTTCATCGAGCTGCATGAAACAAGAGAGAGAGGGAGAGAGAGAGAGAGAGGGAGGGATGTAATCTCCCCCGATCCCACTTAATCCTGGGACAGTGAGCCGCCTGCCTCTGGCCACCGGAAGCCGGTTCCAAATCTTCTTAACTCTTTCAGCTTTCAGCGGCATGCAGGAGGAGCTGTGAGGAGAGGAAACGAAGGAAAGAATTTATGCGTCAGGAGGGGGTGTGGGTGGGTGGGGGGAAGGCTTAAAAAGGTGATATACGGTTCTTAAGCATCCGGATAAAAGGTTGTTAAGCATCTGGTACTCACAGTTGAGAGAAATGCCATGGGTTTCCCAGCGGGGGGGGTTTGGTTTGGTTTCAAAATTGTGGGAGTGGGGGGGTGGCCCTCTGGGGGTCTTGCTCCAGAAAAGTTTCAGCGTCAAACACTTTGTTTCCTGCACTCTACGAAATCAATTGTGTAAAATAACAGAGAAAGGTTCTGGCAGCTCATTACATGAACATGTGTTGCTACAGTTAAAATACAGAGGGGGGGGGGACGCCTATATTGCAGTGTATCGGTTTCCCCCCCACCAGGCCTAAACCACTGGGAATAATTTTTTTGGCATTTTAAGACGTTGACGGCTCAGTTGGAAACTTAAGACGTAGTCATACATTGGAATCTCCAGTTAGCTTTTAGCACTGACTTAATGTCAGGGCTGTAGTCAAGTCCAAGACCGGGACAAGTCGAGACTGAGTCAAGACAGAGTCCAAAGAGGTTCAAGACAAGTCCAAGACCGGGACTAGTCGAGACCGAGTCAAGACTGAGTCCAAATGACCGAGACAGAAACAAAAGAATCCTCTTCAAACCGCTCACTTACCTGTTCATAATGTATGTGATGCGAGAGATGTTATACCTTCTACTTTAAGATGATCATTTTGGCTATAATTTGCAATAATCAAAAAGCAAGTGCAGAGTAACACACAGTAGACCTTTTTCACAGCAGACTTGTTGACATGTCATAGTAGGAAAAGCACAGGTGTATTCAAAACCATTCATGATGGCTGCATTCCACTTAGGAGAGGCCCTGGTATTGGGCATGCTGACTCACTGAAATATCTTACTGGGACACTTGATGGAATTGAGCCATCGTTAAGGTTATCAATCTCAGCTGGGCTTTTCCTACTATGACAAGTCAAAAAATTCTGCTGTGAAAAAGGTCCATAAGATCAAATTAGTCCACATTATTTACTTAAAATATGAAATGGAAATGTTCCCATTCTTGAGCTCATGACTTGTCCAGAAGAATTCAGAGTACAAAGAGCTCTCGGACGTCGTGTCTGCGTCTAAATAAAACTGATTGATACCTGATGATTGAGGTATATGATGCGGCCAGGTGTATACCAGGCGACCAATCACGATGCCCGTTCTAGATGGATTTTGAATTAAACTGCGCTTCACCAATGGTGTTGTTTTGAAGGTGGAAGTTACTTTGGGAAAAAAAATGCATAAAGTGCCGGACCAAGTCGAGACCATCTAGAATATTTGGCGAGTCCAACGGCCGAGTCCGAGGCAACAGAAAAACCTCTCGAGTCCGGACTCAAGCCCTACAGCCCTGTGGGGTCTGTCTTTAAAAGGTCCACTATGTAGGAATTCCTCCCATCTAGCGGTGAAATTGTATTTTGCATTCAAACGAGTAGTGCTCTCTAGGCGCCTCGTTTTTTCAAATGCGTGTTGGCGACTACGGTAGCCGTTATGTACCAAGAAACTATGACAACATGTCTTTGCTTTTTTTGGCGACGAGGATTCCTTCTCCTGTGGCTCGGCGTAAGTCTGATATTCCGTTATGAACTAAAGAGCAGTGACCAGCGCCTCTCGCTGATCTCCTTCTCCGTTTCAGCTGGTTTCAGTCACGTGACGCTGGCCTCTGAACGAAAACGCGTTGTGGATTAGCTAGACAGGTGGGCTAGTGCTTTATGTCCCTCTCAGCCATTATAGTTTTTCAAAATGGCGGAACGACATGGAAGCCTCCTCGGACTTGCCCGTCCAATGTAAATACAGATTAAGAAATTCCTTGCTTACGAGGATAAGTCAGATCATTGGCAGAGGTCATTTTACACCAACTGGGACATATTTATTAAGGGACGAGATCTCGTTTTACGAGATCTCGCGAGATTAAAACGTGACGAGATTTCTCGTCGAGGTGAAAAGTTGTCTCGTGAGGCGATGTGATGTCAGCGTGATGGAGCGTGGAATTACTATTGAAGATCCCCCTGACACTTTTAAATCATTTGTGTGGCAACATTTTGGTTTTCCTGCGGAAATAATAAACGGCGAAAGAGTGACAGACAAGACGAACACAATATGTAAACATTGTAAGAAAAAAATGCCGTATACCGCGGCTAACACGAGCACTATGCAAAAACACTTACAGCACCACCACAGCTCTCTACTAACTACTGCTAGGGTGACCACCCGTCCCGCGTAGCGCGTGCGCGCACAGCGTTTGAAGCCCAATTCATGCGTCCCGCAAATTGAGACCGTGTCACGCATAATCAATGCTTGCTCAAAAAAAAGTTGGTCGCTCTATATCCTCGAGCCCAAGGCAGCCAAACGAACATTACTTGACAGTTCAGCACGCTACTGTTGCCACACCCACCCCTCAGTTGAACTGCTTACTAGGTTGTTGTCAACTTTTTTGTTGTTGTCATGACAGCGCACGCAGCCACGCACGTGCATACCAGACACACTGGGAAGGAACTTTTAGATGCGCGCTTTCCAATTCGAAAAATTGAGAAAGAGACTGAGTCTGACTCTGAGGCACCGCCATCAATTAAAAGAGAAGGTGTGGGTACAAGAAAGACTGGGAAAATGAATATTTGTGGCTGAAAGGTGTTGAGGGCAGAGGTTAAATTGGGCCGGAGCGCACCGGAGCGCAGCTCCCCCTCCTCAGGTCCACAACACACCCTGCTGGAGCTCAGGTCCGTCTCCTTCAGCATCAAACATTTTGCCGGGGGTTCAGCCCCGAATGTTTTGAGTGTAACCCCAAATGTATTTTGAAAAGTTGACTGACAAATATGAAACCGGACGTCGCTTAATGTCCATTCTCGCTGTAAAAAGCTGCGCAGCTTCAGGTTTATGGATGCGCTCTGCTGTGGACATGCTGCGGCAGATGTGTCGCGTTTGAGCTCCGTGTATTTCTGCCAGAAGTTTCGGGTTTCCACCTCCGATGTTTAGCAGCGTAGGCTACAGCCACTTCCCTAAACGTCTCAAATGGGGCTCTGTGTTTCAGACGGGGCTCTGTGTCTGTCAGGAGGTCTGAGATCTACCGTATCAGCAGAGCAATCACGTAATGCACAGCAGACTACGGTGCAGGTAGCCTATAGATTATTTTCTAAAATATAGTGACTTTATTCTCGTAATAGCCTATATTATAACTTTATTTTTTTCACAAAATATCACGACTCCTTCAAATCTCAGAGAGCACAGATGGGATGAGTTATATTTTGAATGTGCACAAAGTTTTGGACATGAGCAGAAATCTTGCTCAATCATCTGAAATATTACAATCAAGAGGTTTATTAATAAATTAAATGAATAATGTATCACTGAGGTGAATAATTGTCATATGCACATTTAAGGAGGTTACTTCCCCAACAAAAGATGCAAAAAATGGAAGAATAAATGATGCCTAAGCTACATGTGTGCTGACTCAGATATAATTAGAAAAGTCAATCTAAAGGAGAATAAATAGATGAAAGCAATACAGAATTCCTGACAGCCTTACTGCAATATTTTCCATTATGTTGTTATATTTGGATTGTAGCCTAATGTTTTCCTTTACATAAAGATAAAGGTAGAAATAGGTGCATAAAAATTCACCAAAATGCAGAAAATGAAGTGTTTAATGCTAAAAAAAATTCTGGGGGAGGACCCACAGACCCCCACATCATAAGTCACCAAACAAATCTGGAAGCAAAACCTTGGCCTTTGGGTTGCCAGGCCAGTTATTATGCAACCCTACCGTTACACATTAAAACTGGAAAAAGAGCCCATTTGGTGTAAAACACATTAAGTCATTTTACTGCCCGTGGGGTTAGGGGCACCGGCCGCCAAGCAGTGTCCCACATTGTCCCTCAGAAACATACCCCTTGTCCCCCCTTGGGCTTATTAGCAGGTGGTCACCCTAACTACTGCACCCGCAACGAAAACATTAAAAGGGCAAACAACTCTAAAAACCTTTGCTTCTCTGCCACCGGTAAGTGCAAGAGCCACGGCAATAACGAGGGACATAGGCGTTTTCATTGCAGCTGATATGAGGCCATTTTCTGTGGTGGAAAAAAACATTTTGCAGTGTTTGCACGTCCTTTACTGCATATAATTCATTAAAATAGTTTAAAAAAAAGTTAAATAACATTCATCATTAATAGTTGATTTCAAAATGCACCTAAATTGTTTTGCATTTTGTGATTTTTCAGTTGAATAAAAAAACTATTTTCCATTCATATATTTCATCATTGAGGATTTCTTTAAATTTTTTTTTTTAAATCTCGTCTCGTCTCGTTCTCGTGAACCCAATCTCGTGATGTGTCTCGTCTCGTGGAGTAAGTGTCTCGTCACACCCCTAATATTTATGAATGAAGACATTGATTTGAGCTAATAAAATACTTCAAACACCACACAGTGGTCCTTTAAGCTTTTTTAAGTTCTCAATTTTGCGATTCCATCCATGATTCTGTTATCACAGAAACTATCGGGCTCTACATTCACGGTGCCACCAGTCTCAGAAAAGCGCAACACTGAGAGGATTTGTCAGTATATGACACCCAATGATCTGCAAAAAAAAAAAAGCATTTGCAAATAAAAAAATTAAAATCCTCTCTTGCTCACTTTCACTTTCTTACATTTCCCGAAATGCCACGGACATGTTATAGCTGTAGTTCTGCTGCAAGTTCACAGAAAGTGAGAATTTTCTAATAAATTATCACCCGGAGTCAATTTCTTTACCTTATTTACATGCACCCATTCAAAAGCCAATGTTGAATAGAAAAACCCTGAAGTGACAAAATGTAAAAAATATAACTGAATACAGTCAGTAATATTGCTATTTCAACTGTTAAAATAATGGACTTTTATACGTGATCTGTAAACCTTTCATGTATACATGTACAGCCAAAATCACACGCTATCAGACTGTTTTAACGTTATACAGGATCATATTGTAAATGGCAATGCATTCTGGGAGAAAATCATACTATTACAGCGACTATCTGCGAATGTTACAGCGACAACATCCTCACGTGAAGCTGGAAACCAGAAAAATGTTTGCCATTTTCGAACAATTTTCTTTTGCATCACATTTCATTTCTGCCGGTATAGCACATTAAAAACGGTAGGGTCAGATTAGTTAGCAACGTCCATCAAATCAGTTTATTGCCCACGGGTTATTATTAAAAGGTACAATACGTTTGACATCATGTAAAAGACACACAGGTGGGAGTCATGTCAGCCAGCTGAAAACACAAAATGTCAACTAGTGAACACCAAAGTCCATTGACAAAACATTCGTTTTTCTTTTAATACACAATGCAACAGTTATGTGTGATCTGCGCCTGGTGTTTTCATAGTAAACATGTGTTGAGGACATGATCCCAACATGAGCTTATGAACATTATCTTCAGTTGATGTCAATAACTAGTCAGTTTTTGCATTGTAAAAATAACACTTGTAAGTGAGTCAGTTAAGGGTACAACCATTATAATAAATCTGTGTTCGTAGCCAGTTGTGTAGTCCACTGAAAATACTACTTGAGTCCTTCGTTTTTTAACGTGTCCGCAGCAAACGGAGACGAGCTGCAGTGGCACTAAGGGGAAAATCATGGCGGAATTACGAAATTGCGTTTACACGACATACTGAACAGAACGCCTCGCTTTGTCAGTGAAATAATAATTTGTTTTAAAGAACAGCACAAAAGTTAAAGTCTCTGTTTCTGACAAAATAATGTAATACATGAAGAATGTTTTTCGGTTTTTGCCAAAAATCAAGTCTCGAGTCACCAGTGTTCGAGTCCAAGTCTCGAGGACTCCACCACTGACAACAAGAGCTTTAAACTTAAACAGTTTTGATGCCTATTTGCTGTTGCCAGATTTTCAATATCCTGCACAAGGGAAACATCAGCTTCACCTTAATTTAGTCCCTTCAAAAAAAAATACGAGGCCTGTGATCCACTGGCTGTTCTATTATTAAACCATCTGCAGAAAACAAAAGCCATGACATTTCAAATTAGAAATAAAGGCTTGGTCATCCTCTGAATCCCTCCCTAAGCCCTTTTATAAAACTGGCATGTGTGACGCAAATCACAAAATAAACCAACAATGTCTGACAGTTTGTGCTGTAAGGGTTTAAAAAAAATAAATAAAAAAAGAACAGTCAGTATTAACAGATGGCGCAGATAGTCAGCTTTGAACATCCCATCTATAAAAACAGTGTTTGCATCAATCCTCCTGTTGTCCTCGGGTTCATCAGAAATTTGGGTTTCTTTCAACCAAATTGTCCAAACAAAATTCCATACAAACCTCTTCACAAGTAAAATTATATTTATATAGCATTTGAAAACGAAAAATGACAGAAGAGCGTTGAAAAAAATGTCAAAAATTTCGGAAAAAGCTTAAGAAACAAACAAAAAACGTCCAAAAAAAAAAGCACGGAAAATGATCGACAGAATCATCGGAAAAATGACAAAAACTTGGAAAAGTGACCAAAAAACTTTGAGAAAAAAAAGGGTAAAATATCATTAAAGCAACAAAAGTGTCGAAATGTAGGAAAAAGCTTCAAATAAGTGGGGGGAAAAAAATGAAAAAAGCGACAAAAACATCAGAAAAAAAACCGACAAAAGTGTCGAAAAAGACGACCAAAGCGTTTCATTTTAAATTTGGACCCGGAAAACCAAAAAGTTGCCGGGAGGACAACACAAGGGTTGAGCCGACTGTTGAAACACTGCCTACAAGCAGGTAACATCCAAAATTTATTATGAGTGTAAAAAAAAAGTACCTTCTAAATAATTGTTAACAAACAGGTGTAACAATACCTTCAGATGGCAGCTAGGTTCATGAAAAATGCGCCGACTTCTCTCCCCGCCTGCAATGAACACGGTTATCCACAACAACACAAGAATACAAAACTCATACGGTTGTGTTTTTAGCTTTGTCGAGTGTCTCCCAAAACCTCAATTCCTATTGGACGTCAGTGGGATTAAAGGGTGATCTCTGTCGGGGGGGGGGAACCTGCAGTTCAACTTCCACTACTGTTAAAAAAACAAAAAAAAAACAGAGAGAAAGATGTATACTGATGATTACAGTTGACATTACAAACCACAACATGAGACCATTGGTCTCTAAAACCGTCGAGGACCTCAGAAACACACAGCCCTGTTTCAGTTTTCTGACGCTGCGTTGAACTCGAGAAGGCGGAGCTTATTTTTGCATCCCGTTAAAGGGCCTGTAGGTAGGGCTGTGAAGATCCAGGACTTAGCGAGCCAAAGAATTTGAACATCGACAACTTCTCAGTCCCTCCCCCCTTTCTGCTAAAGCCCAAAACGGTCTCCTAAGCCGCTCCCCCCACAAGGGAGAATGAATGTGTGTGCATGAGCAGTGATTGACAACAAGTTAGACCCCCCCCCCTGGCCCTGATTGGTGCATCTGAACAGGGAGCGGTGGATTGTAGGCTGTAGGTGGAGCCAGAGGAGCTGGATTTGTTTTAAATGACCTGCTTTATGTAGTTGTACTGGAACATAGGGTCAGTTTCAGCAAATGTGACAGAAAGATAGTTTTATAAGGCTTACCTACTGCACCTTTAACACTTCAGTTCATTTGAAAAACTTAAAATTGCCAACTTTGGAGAGGCATTACTGTTATACGGAATAGTTAGGATGTGTAATGACACTAAAGAACAAAATGTCCATTTATTAAGACCCCGATTTTAACCCTTGTGTCGTCATCGGGTTAAATTTGACCCGTTCTCTAAATGTCTATATCTTCTTAACTGCCTAATTTTGATTACCCAAAAATAACATGGATGGTTCCATACAACGCGCTTCGCTAGTAGAAGTAAGTTTGGGTGTTTTATTCAATTTCAAAAATATTTTAATTTTTTTTCAAAAACAGAATCCCAGCTAAACGTTAACTTCTGTGATTATCCTTCCTTTAATATTAGTCTAAACAATTCATAATTTCTGCTTCTTTTACTCAAGAATTAGGTATAATTTCCTCAAATTTATTGACCATGAATTAAAAAAAAACCCCTAAAACTTAGTAATAAGTTGGTGTTAGTGGTGTTTATACACGGAAGTGAAAAGAAGCGTTAAACGTCCAAAAAAGGCGCCAAAAACATTTTTTCAAAATTTTCAGTTTTGGCCCGGGAGGACGATGCATGGCCGAATGGAAGACAACACAAGGGTTAACCAAATACTTTTTCCAATTTGGCAGACCTGTGGCAATACTGTAAACTAGGCTCAGAAACACACGAGTGGCTCCAAGATTGTCTATGAAAAACATTTCTTCCTACTCACTTTTTGCTTTTATTTCCCCCCAGTCTGGTTTTTGCATTAGTGGCGCTGTGATTTAACTTTGTCCTACTTCCTGTTAGAGCTGGGAAACTAAACGTCCATGGTACTTTAAGAGGCATCAAGTGTGCATTTTGGAAAACGTGTGCTTTTCAAGTCAACAGATATATTTTTACAACCGTCTCTTTGAAAGTGCTCGGCTTCAGAAACAAGTCATGAAACAAAGATGGTGCCGGAGCAAGTTAGTATCATTCGTTTTTCAAAATAAAAGCACAGAAAAAAAATGCAAAGGTAAAGATGACTTCCAGGTCACGCAATTTGCGTCAGTAGAAAATATCAAAATTGGATGAAAGAAAAAAAAACAAATCGGCAATTGGAAAAACTAGTCTTTTTTCTGCTTTTATTTTGAAAAACTAATGAATGAATGATACACAGATTAATTAGCCCCTAACTAGGCCCGAACTTTATTCTGCTGCCAGCCGGTGAAACAGGAGAATATTAGTATTATTTAGAGATACAGCCAAGTCATTTAACATTAATAAAACAGTATCAGAGCTAGCTGTAAACTAGCCACTACGGTTCCCATAGAAAAGCTCAGGGAAACGGCTGTGAGCTGCTTTTTATCAGAGGTGGGAAACTTAACCAGATGTGGATTTGCTTAAAGGGTAACTACCATTTTTTTTTCTTACGTTTATGTGTCTACAAGCTAAAAAGGCTCTAAAAAGGGCAATTGTTTTTGCGCTGACAGGCTCAGATTATTATTCTGAGTGTCTGACAACATTATGGAAAGGATTTCTAAGGAGGTCGACCTTTCTGTTAAAGAGTAAGATCCTTTTTTTAAACATAAAAACATTATGCGAAATTGCGTTCGTTAAAGCCACCAGACTCCATGTAAATAAACAGGAATTTTAGCATCGTAAAATACACTTCATTCAAAGTCGACAGAAACAAAATAAAACTATTAAAAGCCATTTTGGGTCATCTTTCCACTTTTCCAACAATCACAACTCTAGTTTTGGTTGAAATAAACACATAGTTTACAGATTTACATGTGAAAATATGTTGGCTCTATACACGCTAAAAGTATAGTTTTTTTAAATGGAGTCTGGTGGGTTTAGCGCTAGCGACCTCAGAGCTGTTTCTGGTTAAACAGAAAGGTCTCAAAGAGGTTTTAAATAGGTCTATCTCTGTAGGGATCCTTTCCATAATGTTGTCAGACACTTGTCAGACACACTGTCAGAATAATAATCTGAGCCTGTCAGCGGCAAAAACAGAAATTTTAGTGGACCAAATTGACGATGCACATTTGCCCCATAGGGTTACATTGCAGCCCGGTCTGTGGCTGCCGGTTACAGCGTTCTCGCTAAATACTGGACCAAAGATTGTTGTTCCCATCAGTCACTTACACACAAAAACATAGGAAAACAGGGTTGAAAATAACAGAAGTTACCCTTCAACCAACCAGTTAGTCTTTATGTCAAGTCTTTTCTCTCGTAAAACGGGAACATGCCGTTTGAAAACTCCTCAGATAAAGCACGAATCTCACCTACGTGTCGAGTGTTAGTTTTTTGGGGTTTGTGCAGCCCCCAAACTGAGCTAGCTGTAAACATGCTGTTGTCTCAGATGATAAAGACAACTAAACAAAAAAAGAAAAGTTTGTCAGTTTTAATAAAGTGACGTGCTTTTAGGAGAGGATTTCCTTGTCATGTCCCATTTTCTTCATGTAGGTGTCCAGAAGCAAACATAAGAGGAAACTGAACGCTGAAAAAAAGGAAGGTTTTCTGCGATGGATCGCCTTGCCGAAAAAGTTGTTTTTCATGCTAAAAGAAATGGATTCTTCACAGTACTTCACAGTGTGCTGACAGTGAGACGATAAACCAGAAAAACAAACAACTTGTTAGCAAAACCACCCCTCCCCCCCCCAAAAAAATGAACCCTGAATTTCCCACAGGAAGTCCATCTTTTCAGCTGTGGACAGTTTCACACTGGACGGTCTGAAGTCGACAATAACAGTGACATTATTCACACGTGTACCTTCATGATCAGTGGATAAGAAGCTGGTAGAGGTCACTAAAAAAAAGGGGGGGAAAGATTGTGTGTTTGTGTGCGTGTGTGTCGAAGAGAAGGGGACACACGCATCTCCGTGACGGTGGCAGACATCGGCGACCTGTTGGTACGATTCCTCCGCTTCCCCCGTTGGCCGCCGCTCGCAAATCGGTCCTCCCTCGCTGACCGTCGCCCCCCCCCCCTTGCGATTGGCTGCGATGGTAGGGTCGGGACGGCAGGGGAGTTAAGGCCGAAGCTCGTCTTAAGTGATCTTCTCGTGCTGGATCTGGTAGTAACAAGCCTGGAGGAAGGAAGGACGCACAAATTAAAAGACCTGAGGACCAGTGCTGTCAAACAAACAAAAAAAAGTGGGTTTAAAACCCCTTAAAGCAGAGATCTCTAACAGACAGACACACACACGCAAACACACACAGAAACCCGCAAACACAGACAGACAGACAGACACACAGAAACCCGCCATCACACACACACACACACACACACACACACACACACACACACACACACTCACAGACAGACACAGACACGCCGGAAAACACACACACACACACACACACACACACACACACACACACACACACACACACACACACACACACACACACACACAGGCAAACACTCTCGCTCGCGCACGCACGCACGCACGCACGCACGCACAGAGAGACACCCGCAAACACACACACACACACACACACAAGAGATCAAACTAACAGTCACTCTCAGTACTGTAACTATTATAAATAACCCACAATCTAAAACCTGTTCGCACAGAACAATTTTTTTTTTATTATTATAGAAAAACAATTATAAAACACAATAGGTCCCAGTCCTCAGAGTTGCTGCAGGGGGGGCCGCCAAATCTTTGTTCATTTTTTTCAAATGTTTTTTTTCAGTACAGAAAAATACTTTACACTACAGTAGAATGTGAGACAGGTGCGTGGGAGCGGGATAAGTAGGTCAGAAGTTGCAAAGAAACTCCGGCACACTGCCCAACTTTAAAACTATAAATGTCACAGTAGGCAACGTTTCAGTACTAGACCGTCATCTGGCAACAGGAATGAAATGGGAGTTCCTTTGCAACTTTTGAAAGTTTTTTTCAAAAATTAAAATGTCTTTACATGAATCCAACATATCATTAGCAAATATAAATCAGCCTATTTGTGAAAAAAAGACATTAATGATAGGCTTACTGTCACTAAGGTAGCCATCCACGTATACAGTTGATCCTGAGGATTCACTGTCACATGTGTGTTTAACATTAAAACCATTTATAAATTCATATCAACAATTATTTTAATAGGATATGGTGCACTAAAAAAAGAGGTTTGTATTAAAGGCGTTAGGCTTCTATTGTAGGGCCAGTTTAATATGTAAATGTGTAAGTGTGTCTGTGTGTGTGTTTTTGTCTCTGTGTGTGTGCCTGTGTGTGTGTGTTTTTGTCTCTGTGTGTGTGCCTGTGTGTGTCTGTGTGTGTGTGTGTGTGTGTGTGTGTGTGTGTGTGTGTGTGTGTGTATGTGTTTTTGTCTCTGTGTGTCTGTTTTTCTCTGTGTGTGTGTCTGTTTTTCTCTGTGTGTGTTTCTTGTGTTACCTTGAGTGTGGTGAACATGATCCCATGCTCTCCGTGCTGCACACAGGGGTCCATCAGGTCTTCGATCAGGCTGACCTCTGACCCCAGGTTCCTGATTCTGAGGAAAGAAAAAAGAAAAAAACGGCTCCAAGTCTGATAAGCATAACTTAGGGATTTAGGACCTGTCGTTTTTGATAGTGATAGACCGATTATCGGGCCGTTTTTCGGCGGTTTGCAGATTATCTGTATCAGCGCCTGATAACCGATAAAGTTAATGAATTCAAATGTGAGCTACGTTGGCTTGGCTCCAGCTCCATCAAGACTGATTATAATATAATAATAATAGCTCAGAAGCAATATAAAGGGTCAACTGGAGAGAATAACTTGTAATATTTGGGTTACGTATTTTGTGCAACTATTTGATCCGTAGCTGAGTTACACCGGATGGATTGTGGGTAACTCGAACTTCCGTTGTTGGATAGCTTTTGCCGTAAAATTATAAAAAAAAACTTAAAGTCCTAGAAATGTGAGACCTACATCACGACATTAAAGTACAATGAAATACAGGGTCACAAAAGTACTTGCCAAGTAAATCAAATGTATTCAAATCCGTACATATACAAAAAATTATATTTGGACTATTGAAAGAAAGAACTACAACCGCACGGAATATACACACATATATGTGTGTGTGTGTGTGTGTATATATATATATATATATATAAAAATTTCAATGAACATTAGAGGTGTTACATGGACGTATAAAAATTAATGTTTAAATAATATAATACTTCAGCAAATTTAAGACTTTTTAAGCCTAAAATTTTAGACTTTTTTTTAGACTTTTTAAGACCCTGTGGAAACCCTGTAATCGGAAAATTACCCCGTTAATCCCGTAATCCCGTTATGACCTGTGTCAAATTGGGAATATTGTCATATTCTGAATTATAGTGGAATATTGGTGTGCATATAAACATAGCAATTGACACTTGAATAAGCTCTCCGTCGCCTCGTCGACATCATAAATGTGTGTATTTAGTGTATGATAGGGTGTGGTTTTGGGGGCTGACCGTGCACGCAGCACCACGTAGAGGAAGACGGGGAAAAGGTCGTCCATGGACCACAGGAAGTCCTGCTTCAACAGCGCCTGCACCTCCTGGGTGATCTCCTCGAAGGTGAGCTGGATCAACTGCAGCTTATCGGACGGGGTGAATGTTGTGCTGCAAAAAAAAATAAATACATGAATGAAGGGAACTCGCGGGGGAAATGAAGTGTAGTTTACCTAAAGCCTCAGTTCAGAGCAAAAGATTTGCGACGAGACGAGGTGAAACTAGCAACTACTTGCAAACGCGGCGGTCTGCGACGTTCTGAAACCTGCCGTTTCACACCGGTAGTCGCGCATCGCTCTGCAGCGCTGCGGAGGAGGGAGGTCTGGCGTGGTCCACACAGCATTCTGGGATGGGAGAAAAACGTGCTCTGGTTTGTTGGCATTTCTTTAAAGGAACACGCCGACTTATTGGGACTTTGTCTTATTCCCCGTATCCCCCAGAGTTAGGTAAGTCCATACATACCCTTCTCATCTCCGTGCGTGTCCTAACTCTGTCTGACGCCCCCACCGCTAGCCTAGCTTAGCACAGATCCTGGAGGTAACCGGCTCCATCTAGCCTACTGCTCCCAATGAGTGACAAAATAACGCCAACATTTTCCGATTTCCACGTTGTGATTTGTATAGTCACAGCATGTACAAATAACAAGGTGACATTAGACACAGTCGTCTTCTAACCGTATACATACTGGGGACTATATTCTCAGAAGGCCAAGCACTGCTACTCTCTGCTACTTGGGCGGAGTGATATGCCTGAGAAGCCCCATGGTGAGGAGCAGAGAGTTTGCCTGGAGTTCGCTCAGAGTTGGAGTAATATCACTCCGCCCAAGTAGCAGTGCTTCGCCTTTCTGAGAATATAGTTCCCAGTATGTATAAGGTTGGAAGATGGTTGTGTGTCATGTGACCTTGTTATTTGTACATGCTGTGACTATACAAATCACAACATGGAAATAGGAAAATGTTGGCGTTATTTTGTCACTTATTGGGAGCAGTAGGCTAGATGGAGCCAGTTACCTCCAGCATCTGTGCTAAGCTAGGCTAGCGGTGGGGGCGTCAGACAGAGTTACGACACGCACGGAGATGAGAAGGGTATGTATGGACTCGTCTAACTCTGAAGTCCCAATAAGTCGGCGTGTTCCTTTAAACCAATCACAATCATCTCGGGCGGCTGGTTGGAGTCGAGCTGAGACGGGCCGGGTCAGACCGCTGAAACGTTTCCTGCTACGTTCTAAAACGGTTTTGTCTCGTTCGATCGCGACTCTTTGGTCTGAATTGGGCTTAAAGATGGCCTCAATGGCACTTCACACCTGTTAGTTTTTTAAAACTATTTTCATAGTTGTTGAATAGAAACGTACCTGATCTGTTGTAGCGTTTCCACTGCGGAAGCGAAGCAGACGTCCTTGGTGCTGGAGAGGACCTGAAGGAGACACACACACATCTTCTGACTCATGGTGGACAGAATTAAAATAGCCCCACATCATCACATACCCTTCACCATACCTAGACATTGGCATGGGGTACTTTCCCTACGATCATCTCTCAATGCAAATCAAACCAGCTATTAGGCTAACTGAGATAAAACCATGCCAATCTCTAGGTATGGTGAAGGCTATGTGATGATGTGGGGGGGCTATTTTAATCCCAAAGGCCAAGGGAACTTTATCAGGATGCATAGTATCCTGGATCCATGAAATAACTGGCCTTTAAAAATAACAATCTGCCTGCCTCTATGGGAATTTAACATAGGGTTGTACTGACTTATGCCCCCTGTATTTTAAGGAAGAACATTTATTTATTTACGATACATTATTCATTCACTAAGAAGATTGGTGTCCTTAAAGGTTGGATTTTTCCTAATTTTTTTAATTAAGGCATTAAGATCAATTTCTAAAAGATGATTTTTTTTATTCCTCTTTTTAGTCAACTTTAGCATGGATTCCTATACTCATGAGCAGCACTGCAGTTGGTCCCGGTGGACTTCTTTAGCACATTTTGTCTGGAATGGGAGAAATGTGACAGATCGTTTCAGGTTTAGAGAAGTTGTAAAATCCTATAGGATTTTTTAACCGCTACCGTGTGATGTCTGATAAGCCGTCAAACTCAAGGATCTGTTACTCAAACGGTTACTTCCTCCATTGTATTTGTTTACTCTCTGAACACCCACTGATGTTAGAGTCTACCTCAAGCAAATGTGTGATGGTAAATAGCACTATTACTTAAGGTAAAAGTAAAGTGAACAAAGAAACGATACCTGCTGCTTCTCCCCAGGTGAAGGCATGGGGATGGAAATGGGAACAGGCCAAAACTTTCTGAAGGGAGAGGGGGAAAAAAAAATGTTTTAGGTTTGACATCAAATGAAGGGTCTCTTTTGTTGCAGCGGCCGGTGCGTGTACGTACTGCTGAACGCCCAGGAAGGCGAGCAGAGCCAGGTCGGGCTGCTTGTTGAGGCGGAGGACGCACTCCCAGTAGACGTCGTCCTCTCGCTCCTTTTCCAGAGCGTAGAGGGTGAAGAGCGGCGGGTAGAGGCGGGGAAGCAGGACCGGAAGCAGCAGAGCCGAGCTGCTCACCACGCGACTGAGGGACAAAAAGACACATAGGAGAGTTTAATGATAGAGATGTATCTAATGATAAAGATAGGAGTTTAATGATAGATATGTATCTAATGATACAGATAGGAGTTTAATGATAGATATGTATCTAATGATGAAGATAGGAGAGTTTAATGATAGAGATGTATCTAATGATAAAGATAGGAGAGTTAAATCTGGTCTGTGGACCCCAGGAAGAGTAGCTGATGTTCTGCATCAGCCAACGGAGGCTTTTTTTTCACTTGTCTTGTTGGGCATGTAAAAAAATCTACTTGCCCGAAGTACATTTTTACCGGCTACTATACAATTTTAATTTCTTTCGAAGAAAAAAAAAAAAAACGTCAAAGAAAAAGGTTGAAAAACAACATCAAAAAAGTTTCTTCCCGAGACTATTTTGCAGAGCCACCGTCGCTGCGTCCGGAGCTTAGCGCCGCCCGAGACCACTGGGATTGGTTTAAAGAAATGCATCTGTGGCGTCAGTGTTGTGTCTGAACGCGTTCATTGAACGATAGTTCGTGAACTCGTTCATATTTTGGGCGAACGTGAACTGAACGTACCGTATTACTGCCTGATGAACGTTAACTGTGAACTCGTCCATTCTGGTGTCTGTGAATGGCGCGCTCTCTCAGTTTAAACAAAGAACTTCGTTCAATAGGGTGCCAGATTTCTATAGAGCCCTCCAGGTGAAAACCCTGCTAAAAAACACCGTAAACAGGCCTTAATATGTAGCGGGGAAAAAACACCCAATCTGGCAACACCAGCCTCCAGTGTCGCACCGCCGCATGCGTCATCAAAACAAAAAGCAGCAAGGAGGCGTCGTATGATCATTTAAACAAGTTTTATGACGAGGTCTGTGCAAACTTTGCCCGCCTGCTTTTAAAAAGAAAATCCGCACTTCAGTCACATCCACAGCAAACCTGAAACGGCACGTTGAACTGATCGGATATGAAGATTAAATCTGAAGCATAGTTTCAGTGTTGAAACTGATAAAATAATTGCTGTCTGTGGTTCTATATGGGCTGTGGCAATCATTTTGAAAAATAATAGCTTACGGCAAGATATGAAAAAAAAAAAAAAAAAAAGAACTGAACTAGTTCATTTTTGGAACTGTGAACTTAGTTCAACATTTTGAAGTATGAATTATGAACTGAACTAGTTCAATTTAAAATTTGGGAACTGAACTTTGAACTAGTTCATGTAGAAAGTGAACTTTCCCAACACTGTGTGGCGTAGCCAGACTTTACTCCCACAACGCTGTGGACACCGAGCAGGAAATGCCCGAAACTAAACGTGATCTAACCAAGGACCACCGAAGCTTCGGGGAGGGGGACATGGGCCCTGTCTTTACCCAGGTTTGGGTGACTCTGGCGGGGCATCGTCGGAGCCTGGGTCCTTCTTGTCCTGGACGTTGGTGGTCGGCTCTGGAATCAGACCGCCCTCTTCTGGCAGGTCTGGGAAAAGAAACCTGCAGAGCATTCAAGAGCACACACAAACAAAAACATACTGATGAACAACATGGTCTAGCCCTTCATCCAGGGGTATATCCATTTATTTGAAATGAACCGGGCACACCCCGGAGTTCTCTGAATTAAATGTAAGACTTTTGTAAGACCTTTTTAATACCATTCTAGGATGAAATTCAATGCAAACGTCCTGGTCATATAATGGAAAACCAGTGTGGATTTTAAGCCAGAGAAAAGAAATATTTACCAAGTAACGTTACCTGAATTTAATAAAATATATATTTTTTGGGGCATTTTAGGCCTTTATTTATGTAGGACAGCTGAAGACATAAAAGGGGAGAGAGAGGGGGGAATGACATGCAGCAAAGGGCCGCAGGGCGGAGTCAAACCTGGGGCCTCTGCGTCGAGGAGTAAACCTCTATGTACGGGCGTGCCCTCTACCAGGTGAGCTACCCAAGTGCCCATAAAACATTTTTGTGAAGTGTTTTTGTACTCTAATAACATCAAATGAGTGAAATATGTGTCACATCCAGAACTCTTTTGCTATGAAGCTTGAACTACAAACTAAAATGAACTTAAACGGTACCCACACAAGATACATTTTTTTATGAAGTTACGGCATCTATCTATAAATCGAGGAACCTCTGTGAGTTTGTGTGTCCTGACGTGTGTTGCTCAGGACCCAAGGACACGCCATGTCAAGTGTGAAGGTGTTTTGTATGTGCCGTTTCGAAAAGCTGCGAGCAGCAACACCAGCATTCCAAACTGTTTTGAACAGGCACTGCAATAGTTTATTTTATCCTATGAAAGGACAATAAAAGATTAAAGACCTTTGTAAACAAAATGAAATGCTTTCCCTTACGAAACCAAAATATATTGCAGTACATTGGAAAATATCATGTGATATATTGGGCACTATATTCCCATATATGTGATTTGATATTTATATTTTCCAATATATTGCCATATATGCATATACCATATATGTTTATATATTGATAGACTACATATAAAAAATATATTGCAATCAAGACCTTGCAATATATTTTTTTATATGTAGGCTATCAATATATAAACATAAATTTAGTTGTTGTTTTAGTTTCCTAATACTATAATATGTATTATATACAAACTTGATTTCAGGGAGTCGGGAGTGAGCGGGGGTGGGATAAGGGAGAGCTCTAGCGAGTGTGAATGTATAAGTGCTGTATTGTATTGTATTGTCCTTGTCTTATTGTCCGTTGTCTCGAGGACCCCTCAAAAACGAGATGCTTCATCTCAAGGGGTTATCCTCTTAAATAAACAATTTCAATTTCAATAGTTATGCCGAAAATGTAGCTAGCTAGCCGCTATATTTTCCCATTGTATTGAATGGAACACATAGTTAGCTAGCTGCTCCTCCTAACAAGAACCCTCACATTCATAAAAATACCTTAAATTCAAATCAGACTGTTAGCTTTTGTTAGCTTTGTAAGACCTTGGGGTAGCTGTGATATAAGTGTCGTGATGAAATTCAAACTGTAATTAAAGCTGCGGCAGCGATGGACGGGTCCTCGCGCCTCTGAGTGTGTCAGAGTTACCGGCGGACACTGCTCCTTGCGACCGTGCATTTGGGTGGCACTCAGACACCGTAAATCATCACCAATGAAAAGGGAACTCCCCGCTGAGGTCAATGATACCTCACACAAGACTCTACGTCATACAGTTCATTAACTGTGAAAGGGGGCGTGGCCAAAATATAGGGGGCGGGCCAAACCTTTACCAATAAAAATGTAAGTCTGCTGAGTTCATTGATACCTCACATAAAACTCTACCATAAACGGGTCACCATTTATTGGCTAAGCACAAAGGGGCGGGCCAAACAATCACCAATGAAGAAGGAAGTCTCTGCTGAATTCAATGACACCTCACACAAGACTTAAACGGTTCAAATGTTATGAAAGGGGGCGTGGCCTGATTAAGTGGGCATGGTTAAAGCATAGGGGGCGGCTCAGTATCACATGTTGACCACACATTATAAGTAAATGTAAATCAGATGATGTAAATCAGATGATATTTGTCATATAAGGCGCATTTCCTGTTGCCAGCGGGGGGGGGGCGCTATGACTAAAAGTCAATTTTGGCCTGTAGGTGTCCTCAGGCCTGGACCCTTGTCAATTGTGAGAAATTTCGGGCAGATACGACAACGTACACTCAAGTTACAACAACTTCTTTGTTCATCGCTAAACACTCAAAATGGCCGCCCCGCCACGGCCACGCCCTATGACGAAGTTTTTCTTTTAACAACTTTTCATCGTTAAGGTGTCGAGATGATACAGACATACAAGTTAGAAGTTGATCGGATGAAATCTCTAGGAGGAGTTCGTTAAAGTGGCCAAAATCGCACTAATTTCGAACTTGGCAAAAAATGGCGGACTTCCTGTTGGGTTTAGGGTATGGCTCCAATGACGTTTTTTGTACATCTTGACATGTGACATATTTCTACCAAGTTTCGTGAGTCTACGCCAAACGCACTACAGGGGCTCAATTTCTTTAACTTTGTAGGGGGCGCTAGCGAGCCATTTTTGCACACGTATTCCCGAAACCCTTAAAATACATACATTTTCACCAGACTTGATGCGACTGCCAATTTTGGTGAGTTTTTGAATATGTTAAGCCCCTCAAAAAGCCAATTCATTTGCAGAAAAAAATAATAATTCCTTCAGTTTCAATAGGGCCTTCGCCGCTGTCGGCGCTAGGGCCCTAAATATATTATAGTTATGCCGGCAGCCGGCCGCGGAGCCCCGGTAGTGCAGTAATCCACAAAGGGTGACTTTGCCCTGGGTATGGAGCCCAGCAGGCTGCCGCTTTCTCGTCAGACTGTGTGGAGCTCCTAAAGTCCGACACGTCTTTCCAAATTTGCAATTAGCCATCAATTTTCGTAAACGGGCCCATATTTGAGC
Source organism: Perca fluviatilis (assembly GCF_010015445.1). NCBI lineage: Eukaryota > Metazoa > Chordata > Actinopteri > Perciformes > Percidae > Perca > Perca fluviatilis. The sequence continues at coordinate 17,925,391 of NC_053135.1, read as the reverse complement.
TTTATATAGTTGATTCTGTCGCGTCTCAAATGTTTGTGTATGGGGATTCGCTCAACTAATCAGCGTGCGTCTGTAATGTGTGTGTATGGGGATTCGCTCAACCAATCAGTGCGCAGCTCATGAGCATACAATATTTGGAAGAAAAGCTCTTGAAAATAGGGCCAAAACACATGGATGCATAAGGGCCAATAAAATATCCACCAGGCCATTTTCAGTCCAACCAATGTTACATACCCCATTAGGAGACCATAAGGAACAGTGTGAAATAAATCATTCTATCACCCCTTTAATGTATGTCCCTATGTATTGTTTTTGTACTGTGGGTTTTGTCTCCTTGTCATTGAGTGATTTTCCTTCTTGTTTTGTATTATGTTCTGTTTCCTGTTTTATTGTGATAGTCAGTTTTCTTTCTTGTCATGGGTAGTTCTGCTTCCGGTGTTTTCCCGCCTGTGTGATTGTCTAATGTGCTCCACCTGTTCCCCTGCCCTGGTGTCACCTGTCCTGTGTTTGCTCGTTACCTAGTTTATTTAGCCTCTTTGTTTCCCTTTGTGTCTTGTCAGATTGTTTTGTGTCCGTTGTCTTTCCTGCGTGAGTTTGTGTTCCTCGCCCTGCTAGTTTGTGTCCTGGTCCTGTCTATTGAGTTAGTTTCTATCCTGTCAGTTTGTTTCAGCCTTGTGCCTTTTTTGTATTTTTCCCTGGGTTTTTACCAGCCTTAGTGCTGCTGTGTTTTTGTTAATAAATCCCCTTCCTCAAACCTTCTCCTGCCTACCTTCCTGGATTGGGTCCTTTATTCCCTGCCTCCACGTTTTACATTATAAAAATCTTCTTCTTGAATAGGGTCGGGTACTGAAATCCGGTGCTAATACGACACAGGTGCCTTCACAACCTGTATCTACCGGACCGAATAGCAACGCAGATTTCGGCGCCTACTTTCGGAGCTGCTGATATGTCTGCCCTGCTCTCTGGTGCTCTGAAACAGACGTTAAGACACCGGGCAAAAATGATGTATGCCATATATTAAAAATATATTCTACCATATATTAAACACATATTTGTACATATGTTTCCATATAGGTTTACATATATTTAAAATATATTCTACCATATATTAAACACATATCTGTACATATATGTTTCCATATAAGTTTACATATATTTAGTATATATTGTACCATATATTGAACACATATCTGTACATATATGTTTCCATATAAGTTTACATATATTTAAAATATAGTCTACCATATATTAAACACATATCTGTACATATATGTTTCCATATAAGTTTACATATATTGGGTATATATTCTACCATATATTGAACACATATCTGTACATATATGTTTCCATATAAGTTTACATATATTTAAAATATAGTCTACCATATATTAAACACATATCTGTACATATATGTTTCCATATAAGTTTCCATATATTTAGAATATATTCTACCATATATTAAACATATCTGTACATTTATTTTTCCATATAGGTTTACATATATTTAAAATATATTCTACCATATATTAAACACATATCTGTACATATGTTTCCATATAATTTTACATATATTTAAAATTTATTCTTCCATATATTTAACATATATTCTACCATATATTAAACAAAGATGTGAAACTATATCTTTACATATATTACCAATACGTTTTCCCATATAAATGGGAATACATTATGGTGGATATTTATAAATATAAATATATATTTTGGAATATATGAAAGTGGCAATAATTTGTATATTTTGCAATATATTGCAATATATAATATATTGTATAATATATGTATCATCAATATATTATTCCATGTTTTTTCAATATATAATATATTGTAAAATGTAATGGAAAATAATATATTGTAATATATTACAATATATTTCAAGTAATATATTGGTAAATATATTTTCCTTTCGTAAGGGTTTAAAGGGTACTTTCAGTTTATTTTCTGTTTTTTGTGCATCTGACTGGAACAACAATCTTTGACATTGGTCCAGTATTAAGCGTGAACGCTGTAACCGGCAGCCACAGACCAGGCTGCAATGTAACCCTACAGACCTATGGGGCAAATGTACATTGTCAATTTCCTCCACTAAAAGGGCTTTATTTGCCGCTGACAGGCTCAGATTATTATTCTAAGTGTCTGACAACATTATGGAAAGGATCCCTACAGAGATAGACCTTTAAAACCTCTTTGAGTCCTCTCTGTTTAACCAGAAACAGATCTGAGGTCGCTAGCGCTAAACCCACCAGACTCCATTTAGATAAACAATACTTTTAGCGTGTATGGAGCCAACATATTTTCACATGTAAACCTGTAAACTATGTGTTTATTTCAACCAAAACTAGAGTTGTGATTGTTGGAAAAGTGGAAAGACGACCCAAAACAATTTCGCAGACATTTAAAAAAAGGATCGTACTCTTTAACAGAAAGGTCGACCTCCTTAGAAATCCTTTTCATAATGTTGCCAGACACTTAGAATATTAATCTGAGCCTGTCAGTGGCAAAACGAGCACTTTTGTGAAGGTAAATACAAGCTGGACAATTGCCCTATTAACTTACATTGTAGCTTGTTTTGTCGCTGCCGACTGCAGAGATCTCCCTTAATACTGGACCAATGTCAAAGATTGTTGTTCCCATCAGTCACTTACACACAAAAACATAGGTTTTTGAATACTTAATTGAAGACTATTTTTAATTCTTTTGAGCCCCCGCAGGTACCCTGAATGAAGCTACGGACGGTAGGTAGCTGTACTGAACTACCTGACGATCTGGAAGATGCGGTTGAGGTACGACTTGATCTCGTTGACAGCCTGAGGCAGCAGCCGGCGGTTGGCTCCGACTCCAACGTACGTCATCCTGTAGACCGCCACCAGGGTCTCCAAAAGCCGGCCCAGTGGGTGGAGGGGGGTGTCACACGCCTGGAGGGAAGTGGAGAAAGATTATTTTTTTAGCAGCCACATATAATTCCGTTGTTCACCGCTGGTTTTGTCAGTCGGTTTGTTCGACAGTTACTCGATTTGATGTGAAGAAAAAACAACATGTATACAGATGTTATGACGGGGTTTTTGAGAAGCCGTTTGGATTGTTATGATATCAGTTCAGTGTCTTTTGAGTGGTGCGCTGATAGGAGCAAACATCATTTCTAGGAATTCCGCCAGATGACCCTCATTTTCGGTCGGATGTGCGTCCCCTTCCTCTTTCTCTGTGTTGGTGTTCTAACCTCCGGTGGATTTGTGAGGACTATGGTTACCTGCTCCTCAGATCTCTGCAGGGTAAATCCAGACAGCTAGCTAGACTATCTGTCCAATCAGAGTTTTCTGTTGCACGACTAAAACTACTTTTGAACGTACACATGTTCCACCAAAACAAGTTCCTTCCTGAGACTATTTAGCAGAGGCACCGTGACTTCGTCGCCGAAGACGACTGCGATTGGTTTAAAGAAATGCAGATAAGTGAGTTTTAAATTACACCACAAAGAAAGCGGAAGGTGACGGACATCCGGCCGAAAAGAGGGACATCCGGCGGAATTTCCACCGGCACTGGATAAATCCTGGAAGTAGAACGTCGTGGATAAAGACTACATTTCCCCTGACTCATTTCCTGGTTCTCCTTCTCCATAAACAACATGAAATCAAGGAGAGGGTTAACTTTTCCTGCTCCAGATTTCGCATCGTGGTCAGAAAAACAAGGGGGACACTTTGTTTCTCTCACTATGACTCTAGAGTCGCTCCTCGCTCCGAAGCTAATCGCCGGCAAGTATAAACTTTTAAGGCGAAAGCTCTGCGCGGAGCCTCCGCAGAAGGACAAGGATCCCGCTTTACCTTGATGAGGTAGAGGCGGATGGTGTGATATCTCTCCATGGTGATCAGGCCGACGTGCTGCGGGATGACCTCCAGGCTCTCCAGGGTTCTGCTGTGGCTTTGAGACAACGTCTCCGGACTGGGACACACACACACACACACACACACACACACACACACACACACACACACACACACACACACACACACACACACACACACACACACACACACACACACACACACACACACACACACACATATTACAAAATGAACATTTCTTATTTATTTATTTAACTTTTATTTTCCCAGGAATATTCCCATTTAGATTTAGAATGTCTTTTACAAGGGAGTCCTGGCCAAGACAGCAGCACAACAAGTTTCACATAAAAGAATAAACAGACTGAGGGTCTTATTTTAACGATCTAAGCGCACAGCATGAGGCGTGGCGCAGGTGCGTTTAGGGCGAGTACGAACTCACTTTTGCTAGTTTGACGGCAGAAAAAAGGGTCCGTGCGCCGGGCGCCTGGTCCTAAATGGTTGTACTTAGTGTCTTCATTAATCATAGGTGTGTTTTGGGCGTAACATGCAATCAACCAATCAGAGATCATCTCCCATTCCCTTTAAAAGCCAGGCGCGTTTGGACCTTGGCGCATTGCTGTTATGATGGAGGATTTGCACCGGAATATTTTTATTTGTAATCTTTTGCGTGTGTGTGAGCTGCTGTGTGTCCCTGTGTGTGTAACAAGCATAGTGTGAGCCTAGGAGCATTTTACTAATGCTCTGTTAAAATAACAATGAAATGCTGCGTTATTGACTTTAGACCAGGTTTTTGTTGGTTAATGGCGCGATCACTTCCCGCTGCCTCAAGATAGAAATACACCCAGAATGCACCTGAACACACCTCCCTGTAAGACCAGCACGCCCAGAATGCACCTGAACACAACTCCCTGAAAGACCAGCACGCCCAGAATGCACCTGAACACACCTCCCTGTAAGACCAGCACACCCATGGGCGCACAGATGGGCGTAAGGTGCATTTGCTATTTAAACGACGCGGGCGCTGGACGGGAAACTGACAACTGCGTCGGTCTTAGACTAGCAAAGACACTGGCGTCGGGCTTTGCGTTGCGCTGCGCTGTGCCGGATGCGAGATAGGACCCTTAAAAAAACTATATGTAACTTTTTAATGTTTCTAGAACAGGTGATTTGCGACAGGCAGACCGGATCTAAAACACTTCCCTCACCCCCGGTGTGTGTGTGTGTGTGTGTGTGTACCTGTCCTGGATGTGCCGTCGGCTGGTGGTGAGGGACACGGCGATGTTCTCCCAGGCCGTCCCGGTCTCTCCTCGGCCCGGCTCCTCGCAGCCCAGCTGCCTCCAACACTCCTCGAACACCGCCTTCCACTTATCCTCCGCGCGCACGCACAGACGCCCCAGCTTCCTGCCACATCGCATGCAGAGTATACAGTGTGTGACAAATCCTGTACATTCCTTATGATCAAACATTTGCCACATCACATTATGTGAGCTTACACAGTGTGGGTCTTGTCTTTGTCGGTGTCCAAAAAAAGGTGTGGTTTGAAGTAGGACCCCGCCACTTTGAGGCCAGAGCCCCATTCGCCGTTGAAGGAGCCCTCCAGGTAGTCACCGTTGGCCATGGTAAGCACGCCCTGAGGGGAGAGCCAATCAGCCCATTACACTACACCGACGTGTTTAGTTTCTTCTGAGCATGTCTACTCTACATTTGCATTAGTTACAGTTTAGTTTACTATCGTCTGGATCAACAAGTCTCGACCGAATGTTGGCGCCAATGTCGGTGTTGCCAAAGGCCTCCGTTTGCGGACGTTGAGACGGTAACACAACCGCACAGATTCCAAACCAAAAGTCAGGACGGTCAGGAGGGATGGGCATCGAGAACCGATTCCTACTCGGAATCGTTTCAAAAATTATGATTCCATCGGAATCGTTTCTTTATTGGAATCATTTGGAGGATTTGGTTTCAAATTTGATCATGGGTTCCAAATTTAACATGCGCAAGTTTTGGTTTCCGTAGCAACCAGACGCTTGTTGTGGTGCACAGTAAGCTGTGCTCTAGTGTGGCTTTATTTTAGATTGAAAAAGCCCCGTCAAACTGCAACCCACCTTTGAATCAAAATAAAATGTTCTTCTTATTTGTGAAATAAGCATGTGACACGTTTCAACTCCACCCCTCAAAGAATCGGAATCGATAATCGATACGAACCGGAATCGAAAGGAAGAATCGGGATTGGAATCAGAATCGTTCAAATCTAAACGATGCCCAACCGGTCAGGAGGGTTTCCAAATGTCTCCGGTTTAGGGGCTCGGAAACGCCAGAGCAGGGGGAATGAGAGCGGAAAACGCCAGAGCAGGGGGAATGAGAGCGGGAAAACGCCAGAGCAGGGGGAATGAGAGGGGAAAACGCCAGAGCAGGGGGAATGAGAGGGGGAAACGCCAGAGCAGGGGGAATGCGAGGGGGAAAACGCCAGAGCAGGGGGAATGAGAGGGGGAAATGCCAGAGCAGGGGGAATGAGAAGGGGAAAAGTAGCAAAAGATATTCATTTTTAAACCAAAACGTAGCAATGGAAATGTAGCCTCAAGAGTAACGTCTGTCACGTGGGTTTCTCCATTTGAACACGCTATCCAGCGTGATGACTCGAGGATCTGTCACTTCCTCCATTGTATTGGTTCCCTCCTTCAACCAGCTTCTTGAAAAGGTCGGCTCATACCCAAAAACCTGTTGATATCCAGGTCTTTGATAATGTTTAAAAAGTACCTGTGTTTCTCCTTCTTATCAGGTCTGCAGCCCTGCAAACTGTCGGTTGGATGGTTTGTGTACAGCAACGCACAGAGCTGACCGTACGCCGTAAACAGGCGATATGCCGCAAACTGGCCGTAAACTGTGGTTAAAAACCCCGATTGAGACGCATGTTGCAAATGTATACCTGTCCAAAGAATGCCTCTAAAACCTGAATAATATTGGAATATTCCACGTCTTAATCGGAAAATGCTATATTCAGAAAAAGGCCTTATTGTGAATATCCAACCAGAATATGCTGTTTACATGACCTGTATCAAATTCGGAGTATTGTCATATTCAGTCATATTGGTGTGCATGTAAACATAAACTCAGTGTATTCCCCTTCAGTCACCTTTTTAAAAAACATTTTCTAGAAGAGTGTCTTGGACCTTTTTTTTTTCTCTTAAGGCATTCTTATAGTTGCTTTTAATGTTTGATTAATGTGTGTATTTTAGTGTGTGAATTTTCATAGTATGTGTATTCCCTTTGGAAAACTCTGTCTCGGTCTTCGAGTGTTGGAAAAAGCGCTGGATAAATAAAATGCATTCTTGTAGTTAAAGGTATATATCGACATTGTTCATTGCAGTCACCTTTCCATTGAGAGTCCAGTCGTCCGAGAATTCGCCCTCGTACGTGGTGTCGTCCTCCGACAGGAGGATCCCAGTGCCCTGAAAGACAGAAAATACCTCCCTTCAGTCCCGGCTTTAATCCGAATTCCTCTCATTCCCTCTCCGACTCGTTTACCTTAACCCTCCTGTTGTCCTCGGGTCAAATCTGACCCATTTTCAAAAAGTTTCTGTATCAGAAATTTGGGTTTTCTTTCAAACAAATTGTCAAAAAAAATGTACGTGGATGGTTCACTACAACAAGTACTTGCTCTTAACAAGTTAAATAAATAATCAGTTAACTACTTTCATCGAATTTGGGTATTTTAGTCAATTTTATAGCACTTGAAGAAAAAAACAATTGATAAAAGTGACAAATGTCAAAAATTGTGACAAAAATGTCAGAAAAAAAGGTGACAAAAAAGTAAAACAAAATGACAATTTGGGGCGTAACTTTGGGTTCAACATTGGTGGGGGGGTGGAGATCTCCACTTTTGAGCTAAATTGAAATTTTGAGCATATAAAACATTGAATTTTCTGACGCAGCGGTCTGTAAGCCTTTTGCGGAGTGCAAGAACTTTTTTAGTAAGAATATTTAAGAAACAAAACCCTGCCTTGGTATTGGCTTCTTAAAGGTCCAATATGTAATATTTGTACTGTAATAAATCCAAAAATGACACCAATGCCTCATCAGATATTAAGGAAACATGTTAAACTGAAATACTATCTTTTCTGACAACAATGCTAATTTCAGTATTTTTTCTTTTTGAAATTTACATTCCGTGACGGAATTTATGTTTATGTTTTGATCTGTGTGTTGTTATCAACGGCCCAGTTTGACAGCCAGGCCGGGTTGCCAGATATACCTGTAAAAACGTAAACCCAGCGCGCTACAGCTGTAACGGTAGTACAGCCATGAAAGCAGCAAACAAACAAACAGGATCAATGGAGATAGATTCTACCCGACCTAAAAAAAGAAAACAGCATGTTTCTAACAGTTGCGTGACCAGAGACATAACAACCCCCTGGTAAATAATGGAGATGTATTTGAAAGATGGAGACAGCTTAGAGCCCAAAAGGACGCAGAGTTGGCTTATTTTCTCCTGAACCGGTAAGCATTAGCTTCAGGCTAATTTATTACAGCCACTAGGGACGGGCATTTTTTGTCATTTCAACATTTGTGTTCTCACATTGAATTATATAGCTAGAGTACCCGAGTTGGTTACTCGCAAAAACAATTGAGACACAGCCAGTTAAGTGATCCCGACTGGTCCTGGCTAACACCGCCATGCTAACCCTGCTACCTGTTAACGTTACCGGAGGACCAGGCAAGCAGCCCACGGCTGTTTACAGCGTGTAGCCTCGTCAGCGGCTGGAGCCGACAACGGTGAGTTATTTTAAGCCACGAGAGGGGGGCTGTAAATCGGAAAGAGAGGACTGTGAGTTTGCAGTGTGTTTAGCGATTTTTGCCATAATTCTAAGCAGAAATGTGTTCCGTCGGTAAGGTAGTGGTATATTTAGCGTTTCGTATTGTAATTCTAAGCCGAGGAAGTGTGCCTGACTGGCGTGTGGAGAGGACAGTGAGGTTGTTGTGTTTTTAGCGGTTCATACTGTAATTTTAAGCCGAAAAAGTGTGTCTGTCAGTTGGTTACAGAGCTCCGTGTGAGCACGGGCTTTTATGACTGTCAATATAGCCAGCATCTACCGTTAGCTACTCCGCTGTGCTGTGGAGTAATGTCTGGCTATGTGAGAAAAGTGTCTAGCGACGTTGTTGTGAATGCTGCGGTCTCAGCCTGGCAACCCCCGTGAACTTCGAGTCTGGGCAGGAGGGGGCGGGGGAAACGACTCTCCAGTATTTTGAATTGGTAGTGCAGTAACTATTTTAACCGCTAGCTGCCAGTATTACACACAATATTACATATTGCACCTTTAAACTTCTCACCACGTGCACACAACATGGGACATAAATCAAAAAGAGAGAGAAAGTGCTCACCATCATCTTGTTATCTTTGAAGGCTCCTTCGTAGTACAGGCCAAACTGAGTGACGACCACCCCGGTGCCCTGCCGCAGGTGATCCTGCCACATGCCCATGTACTTCTCCCCTCTGGACAGAAAAACAGACCAACAAATACATTTTCTATTCATCAATACATTGTTAGTGAGTTTGAATTCACACCGAGATAAAAATCGACAAAAATGACTTAAAAAACGTAGAAAGAAATTGAAAAAACATTTGAAAGAAAAAAAAAAAAAAACGCTCAAGAAAGTGACAACATCGTTGATCAGGTTATTAGCAAATACCCTTCAAAAGGTGATTCAAAGAAGATATGGTCAAATTCGAGAAAATGGACCTCAGAGGGTTCAATGAGCGTACTTTGTGATGTCATCGAAGACGCCGTAGCCGGTCTTCTTGTCCTGCAGCCACTGGCCAATGAAGACGCTGGGGGAGGAGGTGTTGAGCTTGCCACTGCGCAGCACGCCGTGGCCGTGTCGCATGCTGTCCTGGAAGAATCCGTCGTACACCTCACCGCTGGCGTACCTGCAGACAGACAGGAGGATGTTTATTCTCTTCTAACAGACAAGTAAGAGCCACCAGAAATGTGTACAGCAAGTAGGGCTTGCCAAATGCTATTTAGGGGTAATTTAGTTGTTTTTTTTTTTTCAACCTGGACCCTATTTTCCTATATTTTTGTGTGTAAGTGACTGATGGGAACAACAATCTCTGACATTGGTCCAGTATTAAGCGAGAATGCTGTAACTGGCAGCCGCAGACCGGGCTGCAATGTAACCCTATGGGGCAAATGTGCATCGTCAATTTGGTCCTCTAAAAGGCTCGGATTATTGTAGTGTATGTCAGCATTAATGAAAGGATCCCTACAGAGATAGACCTTTAAAACCTCTTTAAGACCTTTCTGTTTAACCAGAAACAGCGCTGAAGTCCCAATGTTGAACCCAAAGTAACGCCCTTGCCTGTACGTCCCGACGCCGTGCATCTTGCCATCTTTCCAGTGACCTTGATAGTGATCGGCCTTGTTGAGTGTCTTATTGGGAGCCACAAATTCACCGAAACTACAAAAATACATAAAAGAAGAACCATTAAGAAAACAGAAGCTCAAGGGACAACTGACTCATGAAAAGGCAAGGCAGCTTTTATTTCGTATAGCACAATTCAGCAACAAGGTCATTCAAAGGGCTTGACATAAAACATCAAAGAGCCGTTAAATATAATAGAACGAGACAGATATGAAATACAAGAATAAAAGTGATCCACTTTTGTGAAAGAAAAGCAGTGGTGGAATGTAACTAAGTACATGTACTCCACTACTGTGCTGAGGTCCAAATGTTGAGCTACTTGTACTTTACTTGAGTCTTTTTCTTTTCATGCCACTTTCTACTTCTCCTCCGCTACATTTCAGGGAGAAAAATTTGACTTTTTACTCCACTACATTCATCTGTTACAGCTTTAGTTAATAGTTACTTTAGTTACTCCACTACATTCATCTGTTACAGCTTTAGTTAATAGTTACTTTAGTTACTCCACTACATTCATCTGTTACAGCTTTAGTTACTAGTTACTTTACACAGTAAGATTACTGCGCACAAAACACATGTAGTTTATAAAATCTGATGTTTGATTCTAAAGTAAACTAGCCAACAATATAACGGACTACAAGTCCAGCTGAGATGATTAGACCATTAAACACACAACTGGTTGGTTCCTTTACTCTTTCTACAATGGGAGGAGAGCTCTTTACTTTTAATACTTTAACTTCATTTTCCTGATGATACTAACAGACTTTTACTCAACAGTATTGTATTAGTACTTTGACTTAACTAAAAGGATCTGAATACTTCTTCCACCACTGCAAATAAGGCTCATGTACACTGAATACATGCACTCACCCATCTTCCAGTCCGTTCTTGAAGGTCCCCGTGTATATTCTCCCATCAGGCCATTTTAACACTCCCCTGAAAAACAATCAATCTTGATCATTACTACATACTGTGTGTGTGTGTGTGTGTGTGTGTGTGTGTGTGTGTGTGTGTGTGTGTGTGTGTGTGTGTGTGTGTGTGTGTGTGTGTGTGTGTATATGTATGTATGTATGTATGTATATATGTATATATATATATATCTCATATACACACACACACACATTAAGCTTGGGCGGGTTACCAGCTTCAAGATATTCCGTGGTTTGAAACACAAAAATCTTCCGTGACTGTGCAGTCAGTGTGTTTCAAAATAAAAACACATTGTGTTAAATGAAGAAAAAAAAAGTTGGTTGTGTAATAAACTTTTTTTTTTTTACTCTGCAAAGGCTCACATGAGTGCTGTGTGTTCAATCCCTTCATTGTGTTTTTTTTATCATTACATTTTTTTTAATCTTGTTTTTATTTATTTATTTAAGTATTTACTGCTGCTGCACTGATTGCCACCGACGTTATTCTGTTCGTGTTCATTCAATTACAATCAAGTATCTTGAATAATACATTTTTAAAGCTGCAGTTGCAATCCACTGATATATATCGGCCCATGTCCTAATATATATACATATCGATATTTCAAGTATTCTATTAACCCTCCTATTGTATTCTATTAACCCTCCCAAAATCTTTCAACCTAACTGTCAAAAAACAAAAACATGGATGGTTCCATATGACACTCTTCACAAGTAAAATAAATGATCAGTTCACTACTTTCATTGAATTTGGGTATTTTATTCAATTTTAGAGCATTTGAAGAAAATAACTGATTAACAGAATGTCCTATTTTGACAATTTTTCTCTTATTTTGACATTTTTCTCTCTTATTTTGATGTTTTTTTCCTCTTATTTTGACGTTTTTGTTGACTATTTTGACATTTTTGTTGATTAGTTTGACATTTTTGTTGATTATTTTGATGTATTTCGCTCCTATTTTGACATTTTTGTCTCTTATTTTGAAATATTTTTCTCTTATTTTGACGTTTTTGTCGATTATTTTGACGTTTCTTAGCTTATTTTTACATTTTTGTTGATTAGTTTGACATTTTTCTCTCCTACTTTGACATTACGATAGACAATACGTGTGTCCAACCTGCCGTTGGGCTTGCCGGCGAGCCAGCGTCCTTCGTACGTTGCGTCTTTCAGCCGCCCGTCCTTATAAAAAGTGTAGGAGGCCGTCCTGGAGATGGGGGGTTCCAGCTTTTGCCCCGACCCGGAGCTGGAGCTGACTGACGCAGTGTCCTGCCCCGTCCCGCTCAGGGCCTGCTCCACCGCCTGGTTTATGGAGCGAAGCCACTTGGCCTGGGAACACAATACAAGCACACTTTTAAAGAAGGATACGACACGGCGACAAGTCAAAACTCAGTTTTTCTGAAAAAGGTGAGCGTTTTGTCAATCAGTATTGTTAAAAAGATCTACCTTCTCCATGGCAGAAGAGGCCAGCAGGTTGAACGTCTCCTCTGGTGTGATCACCTTTAACCCATATCTGCGCGCACACACACACACACACACACACACACACACACACACACACACACACACACACACACACACACACACACACACACACACACACGGTGTACGATTCAGAAAATGTCACGTTTCGATTACGATTCAAAAACGATTCTCGAATTAAAAAAGCGATTCACAGTATGTAAATGTAGTTACTTTTCCTATGTATGTATGTATGTATGTATGTATGTATGTATTAGAGGTGTGAATCTTCACTGATCTCCCGATTTGATTACGATTATCATGTCAGCGATTCAATATCTCAATGCATCACGATGCGTATATATAGTATATACTAAGGGTGTGACGAGATCTCGTTTTACGAGATCTCGCGAGATTAAAACGTGACGAGATTTCTCGTCGAGGTGAAAAGTTGTCTCGTGAGGCGATGTGATGTCAGCGTGATGGAGCGTGAAATTACTATTGAAGATCCCCCTGCCACTTTTAAATCATTTGTGTGGCAACATTTTGGTTTTCCTGCGGAAATAATAACACGGCGAAAGAGTGACAGACAAGACGAACACAATATGTAAACATTGTAAGAAAAAATGCCGTACCGCGGCTAACACGAACACTATGCAAAAACACTTACAGCACCACCACAGCTCTCTACTAACTACTGCTAGGGTGACCACCCGTGCAGCGTGGCAGCGTCGCGCGCGCGCGCGTTTGAAGCCCAATTCATGCGTCCCGAAAAATTGAGACCGTGTCCGATAATCAATGCTTGCTCAAAAAAAGTTGGTCGCTCTATATCCTCGAGCCCAAGGCAGCCAAACGAACATTACTTGACAGTTCAGCACGCTACTGTTGCCACACCCACCCCTCAGTTGAACTGCTTACTAGGTTGTTGTCAACTTTTTGTTGTTGTCATGACGACGCGGCCGCCGCACGCCGCGTGCATACCCAGACACACTGGGAAGGAACTTTTAGATGCGCCGCTTTCCAATTCGAAAAATTGAGAAAGAGACTGAGTCTGACTCTGAGGCACCGCCATCAATTAAAAGAGAAGGTGTGGGTACAAGAAAGACTCGGAAAATGAATATTTGTGGCTGAAAGGTGTTGAGGGCAGAGGTTAAATTGGGCCGGAGCGCGCGCGGGCGCGCAGCTCCCCCTCCTCAGGTCCACAACACACCCTGCTGGAGCTCAGGTCCGTCTCCTTCAGCATCAAACATTTTGCCGGGGTTCAGCCCGAATGTTTTGAGTGTAACCCCAAATGTATTTTGAAAGGTTGACTGACAAATATGAAACCGGACGTCGCTTAATGTCCATTCTCGCTGTAAAAAGCTGCGCAGCTTCAGGTTTATGGATGCGCTCTGCTGTGGACATGCTGCGGCAGATGTGTCGCGTTTGAGCTCCGTGTATTTCTGCCAGAAGTTTCGGGTTTCCACCTCCGATGTTTAGCAGCGTAGGCTACAGCCACTTCCCTAAACGTCTCAAACGGGGCTCTGTGTTTCAGACGGGGCTCTGTGTCTGTCAGGAGGTCTGAGATCTACCGTATCAGCAGAGCAATCACGTAATGCACAGCAGACTACGGTGCAGGTAGCCTATAGATTATTTTCTAAAATATAGTGACTTTATTCTCGTAATAGCCTATATTATAACTTTATTTTTTTCACAAAATATCACGACTCCTTCAAATCTCAGAGAGCACAGATGGGATGAGTTATATTTTGAATGTGCACAAAGTTTTGGACATGAGCAGAAATCTTGCTCAATCATCTGAAATATTACAATCAAGAGGTTTATTAATAAATTAAATGAATAATGTATCACTGAGGTGAATAATTGTCATATGCACATTTACGGAGGTTACTTCCCCAACAAAAGATGCAAAAAATGGAAGAATAAATGATGCCTAAGCTACATGTGTGCTGACTCAGATATAATTAGAAAAGTCAATCTAAAGGAGAATAAATAGATGAAAGCAATACAGAATTCCTGACAGCCTTACTGCAATATTTTCCATTATGTTGTTATATTTGGATTGTAGCCTAATGTTTTCCTTTACATAAAGATAAAGGTAGAAATAGGTGCATAAAAATTCACCAAAATGCAGAAAATAAAGTGTTTAATGCTAAAAAAAATTCTGGGGGAGGACCCACAGACCCCCACATCATAAGTCACCAAACAAATCTGGAAGCAAAACCTTGGCCTTTGGGTTGCCAGGCCAGTTATTATGCAACCCTACCGTACACATTTTACTGCCCGTGGGGTTGGGGCACCGCCGCGCCAAGCAGTGTCCCACATTGTCCCTCAGAAACATACCCCTTGTCCCCCCTTGGGCTTATTAGCAGGTGGTCACCCTAACTACTGCACCCGCAACGAAAACATTAAAAGGGCAAACAACTCTAAAAACCTTTGCTTCTCTGCCACCGGTAAGTGCAAGAGCCACGGCAATAACGAGGGACATAGGCGTTTTCATTGCAGCTGATATGAGGCCATTTTCTGTGGTGGAAAAAAACATTTTGCAGTGTTTGCACGTCCTTTACTGCATATAATTCATTAAAATAGTAAAAAAAAAGTTAAATAACATTCATCATTAATAGTTGATTTCAAAATGCACCTAAATTGTTTTGCATTTTGTGATTTTTCAGTTGAATAAAAAAACTATTTTCCATTCATATATTTCATCATTGAGGATTTCTTTAAATTTTGTTTTTTAAATCTCGTCTCGTCTCGTTCTCGTGAACCCAATCTCGTGATGTGTCTCGTCTCGTGGAGTAAGTGTCTCGTCACACCCCTAGTATATACTGTATATATCTGTTATACATCCCTTAGTACATTCATGTGGATTTTTTATTAAGTCTATTTAGTATCTTTTATTGTCCATATTATTCATGTGGATTTGTTTGTTATTTGAACATCCTGTTATGATGTATGTGTGTGATGTCTTTAAGCTACTGGGACCTTGAATTTCCCTTTGGGGATCAATAAAGTATCTATCTATCTATCTATCTATCTATCTATCTATCTATCTATCTATCTATCTATCTATCTATCTATCTATCTATCTAGTGATTGCAGTAGACATACAAAAAACTCCCATCAATCACGACACTTACAAACAAAAACAATGGAAAATGGGTCCAGGTAGATAAAAAGAAAAAGAAAAACAATGGTAGTTACCCTTTAAGATCTGGAAATTGTGAGGTTATCTTTCGGTATTATTCACACAGAAAAACCTGGAAACACGTTGATGCTGTGATGGAGCAGACTTACAGGCTAGTGTTCTCCTCTGGGATGGGCTCCACCCAAAGCGTGGCCAAGGGGAAGACGTGATGGGTGGAGAACTGGAGGAAGGGGGAGCCGGGAAACAAGCACGGAACAAGGGAAGCCAACCAAGGAGGGAAGAGGGGAGAGGAAAGAAAGGAAAGGTGAGCGTTTAGAAAGGGGAGAGAAAAACAGGAAAACAGCATTATTAAGCTTATTAACATATCTGAACACTGAGAGACTGCAAGACTACACAAGCCTAGTTGCTAAAAATACACCCAGGGCTTTAAATTAACTTTTTTTGATCGCCAGCCAACAGGGCTACTAGGATTTTTATGTGACCAGCCAGATCAGATATTCCACTAGCCGAATGCAGTGGTTTTTTTCATAACTCACTTTTAATTTCACTTCCTCTGGTTTGTTTCGTGCAGTTCAGTTCTTCTCCATTTCAATGTAGCAGTGTTGCCAGATAAAGCAGTGGTTCTCAAACTTCTTTTCAATAATGTACCCCAATTGATTGTTTTTTAAATTCTAATGAAAAAAGGCAACAAAAACTTAAAAAAAAAAACGAAAAAACTTGGAAAAAGTCGGTAGAAAGAAGGAAGTAAGGCAAGAATAGACCGTAAATAGTATCAAAAAGTTAGAAAACAGCGACAAAAACTTTGTAAAGAGTGACAAAAACCTTGAAAGAGACAGAATAGTTTTTTGTCCAAAAAAATTGGAGAAAAAAACAAGGCAGTAGAAAAAAGGAAGGAAGGAAGGCAAGAACAGGTCGAAAATAGTGACAGAAAGCGGCAAAAACATTTAAAAAAGTGACAAACTTCAAAAACAGCGACAAAAACGTTGGAAATAAAGTGCTCCCGTTCCCCGTGCAGTCCTCCAAAGTACCCCTTGGGGTACACGTACCCCCATTTGAGAAACACTGAGATAAAGATTACGTTTCCAAGCCACACAAACACAAAATTTGTTGGCGGAAATCAGACCAATCTGGCAACACTGAGTCCAACTGACGATTCAGAAAGACGCCAAATTATTCGCTTCATTCATCACCGGCCAAACCGGCACGTGACTTTACAAAGTTACCGGCCAAAGTTAATTTTTACTCGCATTTGGCAGGTTGGTGGGTGTCAATTTAAAGAGCATTTTGGGGCATTTGTAGGCATTCATTTGGATAGGACAGCTTAGACTTGAAAGGGGAGAGAGGGGGGGGAATGACATGCAGCAAAGGGCCACTGCGTCGAGGAGTAAACCTCTAGCTCAACTAGGTGAGCTAACCAGGGGCCCGGGTGTCAATTTAAAGCCCAGAATACGCCCATTACATGTGGACGGACCTTAAATACAAGAACGGGAGGTGAACAGGAGGTGATCTGCAGCCTTCGCTACAGGCAAGTTGCAGATGTTGAAGTGTTCTCAGTTTCTGCTGCTTTCAGTGTTCTGCTACAATACAACCCACTGCTTGTTGAATTTAACCCTTGTGTTGTCTTCCTGTCGACCATGCAACCTTTTTGTTATTCTGGGTCAAAATTTAAAAGCTTTTTCAACTTTTTGGTCGTCTTTTTTGACACTTTTGCCGCTTTCCCCGATGCGTTGGTCACTTTTTAGGACATTTGTCACTTTTCTCGACATTTGTGTCACTTTTTTTCAACGTTCTTTTTAATATCTTGTTTTCATCAAATGATATAAAATTAAATCACCCAAATTCAACAAAAGTAGTGAACTGATCATTTATTTGACTTGAGACTAGCGTTTGCGCGGAATCAACCACGTTATTTATTTTGACAATTTTGGTTCATTTCGAACGTTCTTTTATTGGAGAATCACATCATAGAATAAACTTTAGTCATAATTACTAGTTGAGTGAAATTCAATAACTACCTTACTTTAGGCTTAAAAACATTATTACCACTGAACTTTTCAGGCAGACACTTACAATGATGTATTTGGTTTAAGCTTAGACGGTGGGATGCCGGGGGTCAGTCATGCAAGACAACATGTGTTTTCACATGTTTTTAAAACAGGAAGTAAGCATGCATGCTCTTTGTCACCGACACGCTGATTATCAGTCATACGGTCGCACACATTCACATCACAAGACACCCAGGACGATCGCAGTCTACTGCTGCCAGTTACAGTACGTGTCCATATACGTGCTGTTTCCATGGATGGGATCGCCCCGCGTCTGTCTACCCCCCCGGATTTCAAAACCTACCATAAAAGAGCTCAACAGTGTGGTTCCGGGAGTAAAAATCCCATTGATTTTCTCCATAAGGATTTTGATTATCAGATATATATGTCTAAACCATCTGATGTAGACTGACCACGAGCTACGAGGTTGTGTAATAAAAGTTCCTGTTCCTGTAGAAGCTGACGGGTCCAACTAGGGCTGGGCGATATGGCTGAAAACTGTATCACGATATAAGTGTTTCATATCGGTCGATATCGATAATTATTGATATTTTTTATGACCTATTTAAAATAAGGACCAGGAGAAAAATATATTAAATTTAAACATTTTTATTTTAAACTTAACCTTCCTCTGATTATAATCCCCTCAGTTATAAAAGCAGAAATGTCAACACAACCATGGAAATCACTCAAATAATTAAAATGTAAACATAAGTCTAAAATCACAGTGAAGAAAGAATAAGTAAGAACTGCTTAATAAGGTGTAATAAAATGGTGCAAAGTGTTAAATATAAAGATAGAGAAACCTGAGAAGAACAATTTTCTGCAGGTTTAGTGCTAGGTTGGTAACCTGGCTTCTGGACAGTGCTCAGCACGTCTGCCTCCGTTATTTCTTTGTAGCGTTTAGTAAGGCGCTGATGCAGAGTACCTCTCCATGGCGGTCTGCTGCTTGTGCGGTGTAGCAGCTGCAGATGTTGTTGGACGTTGCTGGCGAATACGGCTGTGCTCAAAGTGTGTGCGCGGCTAAGGTGGTAAAACAAGTTTTGCGGTAGTGTTGGTGGGGAGGACGGTCAGACTTATAAAATCCCCAAAACTGCCATACGAATTTTCCTGTTTTATCAACAATTTCCTCGCCGCCACGGCACTCACTTTCCACTTATCGCTCCCCGCCGCCGGTTCTGTTATTGTAGAATCCAACACGAGAGGCGATGTGGCGCAAACCAAACATGATACTGTTACATGATTGGCTGTTAGAGTGTCACTCCCTACGTTGCTAGGTTACCAGAGAGTGAGTGCCTTTGTTCATGCAACCAAACTTGCTTTGCAACTTCTGGTTTCTTCCGAAGAAGAAAAAGACAATATATATAAAAAACAAGTTATCGAACGTTTTATTGAACGCATTTTCTATTGATATTGATTACGTGTCTATCGCGATACATATCGTTATCGTTTTATCGCCCAGCCCTAGGTCCAACTCACTGTTACCATGGAAACATTTACCGGAACGGTGCCCGAATCAAATGTTTAATGGTCACGATTCATCTCGTAGCTGATTGGCTCGGTTCCAGGCTTAAAACTCTTTTATATCGGCAATTTCTGAAACGTCGACGAAACAACTGAACGGAGGGAAAACACTTCCGGAAATCAGAGCCGTTAAAAAAACAGTGGGCGGTCACTGTTGAGCTCTATGGCAGCTCATTTTGGAATACGAAAATGATTTCACCGAAACGTGTTTCTGAAAACATTTTAAGCGGGAAATAGGGACGGGATGCTCCTCATTTGCAAAAGTTGCCTGTGTTGTAGCCAATTTTGCGTGTGTGGTACATTACATTACATTAAATTTACATTTTAAATTTTACATTTAGCCGACGCTTTTATCCAAAGCGACTTCCAATTGCTACTTATGTCAGAGATAAAACGCCTCTGGAGCAACTAGGGGGTTAAGTGAACTCAGGGACACATTGGTTGATGTATCGCAGTGGGAATCGAACCCTGGTCTCCCACATCAAAGGCATGTGTCATATCCACTGCGCCATGGTAGGTTTGTGTGTATGTTTTGCCCGCTACGTCACCTGCGCACCTCTGTGTGTGTGTGTGTGTGTGTGTGTGTGTGTGTGTGTGTGTGTGTGTGTGTGTGTGTGTGTTGATCAGAGGTTAGAACGGGAGTCACAGGTGAGGGGGGCGGAGGAATTAGGATCTGGGAAGCCACACAGTTTTTCCAACCTCCGCTGTGTGCGAGTGATGTTTTTAGAACCCGTTGGCTTGTCTTTAATCTTTCACAGTCTTTTTCTTGGCGATTTTAAATGCATTTATAAAATAAAGGATTAACCTTAAGACGATGGCGGACCTCATTATTTGCACCAGCAAGCGTTGGAAATGGTTTCAAATTCCCTCCAGTTGGAAATGGTTTAAAATTCCCTCCAGTGGCATTTATTTTTGTAGTCAGATTGCCACGACAGCCCGGATTTAACTTATGCAAATGAGGAGCGGGCGAGTCGACGCCCCGCTTCTCCAAAGCCCCCCCGTGACGCAACCAGAAGGCATTTTTTGTGGTCAGATTGCCACTACAGCCTGGATTTAACTTTAAGGATGGACAGAAATCCAAATAGAAAGCGGAAAAAGGAGACAAACAGGGAGAGAGGGAAGGAAGGAAGGAAGGAAAATTGCTTTGGAGAAGTGAACCAGAAACTGTTGGTACTTTTTTTGAAAGGGTAGAGTGTAATTCCGCTGAAGTGAATATCCTCGAAAGTAGGGATGCACCGAATCCAGGATTTGGCTTCGTATTCGGCCGAATATTGGGCTTTTTGACGGGGTTGGGTTTCTGCCGAACCTTAGAATTTGTACGCTACTACGCTGGTCGACGTAATGACGCCGCCGTTAATTACGGGAAGGTGTTTACGTAGGTGAAGCGTTCACTGCAGTAGGCTGTGAGAAAGTGGAAATGGAACTTGGGAGCAGAAAAAAGCTGTTATTTGGCAGTACTTTCAGTCAAAAGAAGGCCATTCAAGTCCAGCTACATGTTCAATTTGCAATGCCGATTTGTCTCGGGGTGGCGAGGACCCTAAACAATACACAACATGGCCGCTGTTGCGACATTTGCGTATGAAACGTACGAAAAGAATACAAGTTGTGCACGAAGGAATCTACAGACAGCAGCCAAAATGCAGCAACTTCAGGTACGGCAAAGGAAGGACAGTCACTGTTTACGTCATTCATGCGTTTACTGGGTTCATGGACTGAGGATGGGAGGAGGATTCGGTATTCGGTTTCGGCCGAATACCGAATCCACTGGTTAAGATTCTGCCAAAAATCTAGTCGAAAGATCAATTATGTGCTGCCATCGGCGGTTCACTCTGTCCTTTCAAAATCCTATTATCAAGTTACATGTGAACCAACAGTAAAAACCCAAGGCTTCAACGGGGAAAGAGAACTACTCTTAAGAAGGTGCACGAAGGAACTCCCTTCACACCTTCGCAGGTTTATTTGGAGTTTTTATATTTCAATTTGGATTTGGTTGCAAGTAGGGCTGAACGATGAATCGTTTTCAAATTGAAAAAAACATTTTGAAAGAATGCTAAATCGTGAAAGACTAAAGCGAATGCAAAATATTTAATTGAATGTTTGATGTTGAAACATTTGGTTGAACATGTTTTATGCCTCTTTTTTATTAGGATATTTACTGTTTATTTCATACGTTAAATGCTGAAAGATTGTTTACAGAAATGTGCTATTTTCAGTGAATTATTTATTTGTATGACTTTATTGAATGTGATGGTACAAGGTGTAATATGTAGGAGATGCTGCTGTTGAACTGAGGCAGATCACAAACTTCAGTTATGGAATTTCATTTTATTATTATTATTATTACTTTAGCTTTGGTGAGAAATGTCCTTTGTTTGACTGTTCAATGTTCCACGCTTATTGAAAGAGAAACACTTATTGCTGATGGCAGTTCATATCTATGTTCTCATCCTTGCATAAGAACATCGAGCAGTTTTGAGGGTGTCTCATGTTTTAATGCTCCATGACATGTATCTGCTACACCAGAGTTTCTCAAATGGGGGTACGTGTCCCCCTAGGGGTACTCTGGCGGACTGCAGGTGGTACGGGACATTTTTTGCAAAATGTTGTTCAGTTCCAAGGCTGTAGTTACTTCTACTGTCGTTTTTGAAGGTTTTGTCGTTTGTTGTGACCTATTCTTGCATTTCTTCCTTACTTACTGACTTTCTACTGTCTTTTTTTCTTTCTAGGTTTTTGTCACTTTTTTCAAAGTATTTTTTCTGCTTTTTTCGTCTCTTTTTTCGAAGTTTGTCGCTTTTTTGAAATTTTTGTCACTTTTGTCGCCCTAGTGTTGCCGTCCTTTCTACTGTTTTTTTTAAAGATTTTGTTGCTATTTTCGACCTATTCTTGCCTTCCTTCCTTCTTTCTACTGTCTTTTTTCTAGTTTTGTCGCCTTTTTCCATCATTTAAATTTTTTTTTAAGTACAAGGCTGTTTAGTAAATCTATCGCTGACATCGCTGTATTGTTCCTCTTTATATAGACTTTTTTTTCTGTTCAAAGGAGGAACGTTATTGAAAAAAGCTTGAGAAACACTGTGCTACACAGTAAATATTGAGCTTTAGCTATACATGTTTTTTTTTGTTTTTTTTAAATCACAAACCGAATATCATGACCGAAAGAACGAGATCCAGGGTACAAACGGCGAAAATGGGTTTCCTCAGGAGGGTGGCTGGCGTCTCCCTTAAAGACAGGGTGAGAAGCTCAGTCATCCTTGAGGAACTCTGAGTAGAGCATCTGCTCCTTGGCGCCGAAAGGAGCCAGTTGAGGTGGTTTGGGGCGTCTGTTAAAGATGCCCCCCTTAAAGATGTTCTAGGCACGTCCAGCTGGGAGGAGGCCTCGGGGAAGATCCAGGACTAGGTGGAGAGACTATGGGCCCTATCTTGCACCCGACGCAGCGCAGCGCCCGACACAAGTGTCTTTGCTGGTTTAAGACCGACGCAGTTGTCAGTTCCCCGTCCAGCGCCCGCGTCGTTTAAATAGCAAATGCACCTGCGCCCATCTTTGCGCCCATGGGCGTGCTGGTCTTACAGGGAGGTGTGTTCAGGTGCATTCTGGGCATGTTGCTATCTTTAGGCAGTGGGAAGTGATTGCGCCATTGACCAACAAAAACCTGGTCTAAAGTCAATAACGCAAATTAGTAAAATGCGCCTAGGCTCGTGCACACTATGCTTGTTACACACACAGGGACGCGCAGCAGCACACACACATGCAGAAGATTACAAATACAAATTTTACAATGTGAAGTAGTATTATGATATGATCTGCTTGGGTGCTTTCACTTCACGCACGAGCAGATCAGTTTCTTCTCCTGAAAATCTCTCCTTCCTGCTCAGCAAATCCTCCATCATAACAGCAATGCTCCAAGGTCCAAACGCGCCTGGCTTTTAAAGGGAATGGGAGATGATCTCTGATTGGTTGATTGCATATTACGCCCAAAACACAACTCTGATTAATGAGGACACTAAGTACAACCCTTTTGAACCATGCGCCTAGCGCACGGTGCGTTTAGGGCGTGTACGAATCCTTTTGAGCTTGTCCTTCACGCTGTGCGCTTATATCGTTAAAATAGGGCCCTATATTCCCCCCCCCACCCCCAGCCTGGGAACGCCTGGGGATCCCCCAGTCAGAGCTGGCTAATGTGGCTCGGGAAAGGGAGTTTGGAGTCCCCTGCTAGAGCTGGAGCTGGATGGATGGACGGACGGATGGCTGGCTGGCAAATTGAATCGTAATATCTGGCAGAAAAAATCGCAATATCCCCCGCCCCCCAAAAATCGTTCAGTCCCTAGTTGCAATGTAGCAAGATGGAGAACAGAAATGTATGGATGAGAATAAAACAAAAATGCATTGAAACCCATTTAGCCTTGGTTCCAGTCGGTTCATCCTTCCATGCAGCAGGCAGAGAGGGCGGAGGGCGGGATAGGGCTGGGTATCACTGGACACATTCAAGTCATTACGCTCCGACAATATGGCCCATAAGGGTTTTCCGAGCAAGTTTAAAAATGTAATTCCATGCTAAAATGCATTATTTGACTTCAAATGAAGCAAATATAAGTTTCCAGCAGGATAAGTAAGCAGATTTAAGTGGATATATTCCAAAGTTATGCTCTTTTTTATTTATTTATTTATTTTTTAGGTACCATATGTTGTGTGTCTTCCTGATTTCCAACACTACAGAGCAAAATCACAGAACGTCTGCGCGTTAATAACTATTTGTGGCAATAAAAGGAGTTTGTGTTAACTCGTTATTAACGCGTTCATTTTTGACAGCCCTACATTTTATGGTGTATGTTATACAAAACGACATTGTAACAAACATTAAAAAGTATATTCTAAATAAAATAATTACTTTCATGACATTACTTGACAACAAAAATACTAAGACGTAATGCTGAGAAATCTCTACAATCTCCCAGGACAACAAATATGTTTCTTATTGTTGCAAGTAGGGATGCACCGAATATTCGGCCACCGAAACTTTTCGGCCGAAAATGGCCCAAAAGGGCATTTTCGGTTTTTGGCCGAAATACTTTCATCACCGAAACAATACGGCCGAAAATGTTGTGATGACGCAAACAGAAACCGCGACCTGCACGTGTGTCAGTACCGATCCTTCCACCTGCAAAGCGTCTCCTCAGCAAAGAGGTTGAGACGGACCACGGAGTGAAAACAATGAAAAGTGCTCTTAGAGTCTGTCAGCACACGTTTAACTGAGATCTATTCGGATCCTCTGCACTTCATCGCGACTGTACTTGATCCGCGTTATAAAGACCATTACTTGGATGCGGAAATAAAGCAGAGCGCACGAGAAATGATCCAGGCCGCGATGGATGCGGAGAACCCGCGTGGAGACGGAGACGGAGCGCGCACGGAGCAGCGCCCAGCGCAGGAGGAGATCAGAGCGCAGAAAAAAAGACTTGTCTCTCTGCACCAGATGAGGGGCATGCACCCTCGTCGTCTGATATGTTCAGTGAAATCCTGCAAGAAAGTGCCTCAAATAATAATAATAATAATAATAATAATAATAATAGGTAAGCTATTCTGTTCTTAGGCTACTGTATACTGTATGTGACTGTCAGATTGTAGCCATATTTCTGCTAGATATTTTTTTAATTAAACTTTAATATTAATTTATACAATTGCAATGCCTTGATTTTAGTAAAGTTAGTACACAGTCATAGCCATAAATGCAATGGTACTAATAATTGGCTTAATTTCTTTCAGTGTTTCGGTTTCGGTCTTGGTTTCCTCTTTTTTCGGTTTTCGGTTTCGGCCAAGAATTTTCATTTCGGTGCATCACTAGTTGCAAGTACACAGGATAAGAGATCTGTATTATATTAGCATTTGTGCATCACTAACACAACCACGCTGATATTTTGGTGCCCCATTAAACCCCACATATGACTCCACCAGTTTTTTTTTATAGGGGGGTGTTTCTGATGTGTTTAGGGGCTGAATCCTATGACACAGAGCCCTAAGCCCATCTCTCACTCCTTCTCACACGCACACACACAAACACACACACACACACAAACAGGACAAAAGGCGGGAGTAAGGACAGGGAACAGGTCACTGTGCTGACATTTGCTTTTGGCTGCATACTTACGAGGTTTTTACAAGGCGCCACGCCCTGACAGCACGGAGGCAAGCACACACAAACGCTTGAAACACACATACCAAGTTACAAACGTTAAAGGACCTAATGAAAAGTGTGTGTGTGTGCGTGTGTGTGTGTGAAGCTGACCTGTGCGTGGACCAAGGCGTCGTTGAACACGATGAACCAGTTGACGGAGAACCTCCCGGCGTTCTGCAGCGTCAGAGCTTTGTTGCTGCTCTCACAGATCAGCCGGCGGTGAGGCTTCCGCAGAGAGTCCTGACAAACACACAAGGGACGCCATTCAGCCATAACGTGACATCATGTGACACCTCGAGGACTCAATAAGTGCTGGTAAAGAAAACGAGCAAACACACACACCCACCCACCCAGACAGACAGACAGACACACAGTCTCCCACACACACACACACAGACCGGATATATACACACACACACACACACACACACACACACACACACACACACACACACACACACACACACACACACACACACACACACACACACACACACACACACACACACACACACACACAGACAGAGCGAGTTAATACCGTCATTTTGCCAGGGAAGCTCTTCCAGAAATGAAAGGTGTAGTCAGCATCCTTCCTTTTTCTCTTCAGCTGGAGGGCCAAGGCTTCGAACTTAGAGCAGCTGTCCTGCAGCATCTGGTATTCATCGGAGCACTAACACACACAGACACACACAAATATTTAGCGTGAAATAATGCATTGGGATTTTCTAAATAAGAGTCTGTTGATTTTTGCCATTTGAAATACACATACATTAAAAATTTGAGCTGGAAATGTAAACATTTTGAAGGCCTTTTAAAGTAATAATCTCAAAGACTCTCATTTAAATAAATAAATTAAATGCATATCACTATCTATCCCCGAATGAAGTATTGGAATATTTAAATATTTGCAGTATTACAAACTGGTCGTATGCGGCAACGTTTCCTGCTGTATTTAGTGACTGCTAATGCAAACCGATCATTTCCTTCACAATAAAAGCATTTAACTGGCGAAACACAAGGTGATTTTTTTATTGTGAAGTAGTCACAGGAAATGCAATGTGTTTTGTCGCCACATCAATTAAGACTAATCTTTTTTTTGCGATGGCCACTTTAACAAATCTGTCAGTGCTTTAAATTCAGTATTGCTAAACATATATTGGGTGAGACCTTACAGGGTTCAACAATAAGGGTTGCCCGACGGCCCGGGGGCAACTAAAATGCCACATCGGGCAAGTAAATATAACAAACTATTTTCCCAACATTTCATGCTTTTTTATGGATTTTTTTAGGCGTCCTTTCTACGCTTTTGAAGATTTTTTTTTATTTTTTTTTTCTCTCGAGTTTGTCATTTTTTTCTTTCTATTTAAACTTTTTTGATTTATTGCATGTTACGCTTTTGACATTTTTTATGAATGTTTTTTTCCCAAAAAAACTATTTGTATAGGGGCCCTTAAAAATTGACTTTAAACAAGTTGAATTTTTTTTCACTTGCCCGACCAAATAAGTGAAGAAAAAAAAAAAAACCTTATTAAAAAAACACTTTATTTTATTAGTCCCCAGTTTCCTTATAATTTGGTATGGAAAAGGAAGGCAATGCTCAACTGGTACACTAAAGAAAAGCAATAAGGAATAAAAATACAACACTTAAGATAAAATACTTAATAAACTACAAAGTTCCCATTGCCATAGTGTGTGTTTCACCCACCACTTCAAAGCAGGTGGCCAGTTTGAGCAGCAGCCGGCCGTATTCGTGAAGGTGGCGCGTTGGGAGGAAGAAGAGCGCCACCAGGAGGTCGGCCATGGTGGGGTTCTCCTCGCTGCACTCCGACAGCCTTTTCAGCAGCTCGGGACTCTTCCCAAAGAAATCTCTTCAAAGACAAATCAGCACTAGTTAGTTCTGTTCTCCAGCATTTA
The DNA here is from genome assembly GCF_010015445.1 of Perca fluviatilis. Taxonomy (NCBI): domain Eukaryota; kingdom Metazoa; phylum Chordata; class Actinopteri; order Perciformes; family Percidae; genus Perca; species Perca fluviatilis. The sequence goes on along the minus strand of NC_053135.1, from coordinate 17,897,937 downwards.
GTCATGTGAAATCTTATGTGTCCCACCAATCTTTTGGGATTTTGGCTGTTTGCAACATCACTGTAATGTTGTGTCACAGCACCTTATCAAAGCAGTTTTTTTAGGATTAAAGTGTGTATTTGTGTGTGTGTATGCGCACGCATGTGTGTCTCTGAGCTAGAGTCCAAGTCAAGTCTCAAGTCTCTGAGTTATAGTCCAAGTCTCAAGACTCTGAGCTAGAGTCCAAGTCTCAAGACTCTGAGCTAGAGTCCAGGTCAAGTTACAAGTCTCTGAGTTAGAGTCCAAGTCTCAAGTATCTGAGCTACAGTCCAGGTCTCAAGTCTCTGAGTTATAGTCCAAGCTAAGTCTCAAGGCCCTGCTCTAGAGTCCAAGTCAAGTCTCAAATCATTGAGCTAGATTCCAAGTCAAGTCCCTGAGCTAGAGTCAACGTGTTTGTTGTCCCCTCTCGCGTGAAGTCGCACGTAGCAAATACGTTACATATCACGTGTTACGTAGGTAGTTAGGTTATAGGTTACGGTCAGTTTATCAGACGTTTCATTAAAAATAAAGATTGTTCACGAGTCCCGAGTCGAGTTACCGTAGGTTTTAAGTCCTGGTATTAACATCTTATAGTCTGAGACTAAAAACTCAAAACTGACATCATGACAGATTGTCTTTAGATGTGAGATGGTATCAGACTTTAGTCTTTCTAAGTTTAGTGTGTGTGTGTGTGTGTGTGTGTGCGCTCACAGTGAGGGTTTGGTCAGGGTCTGGAAACCTCCCATCACCTGGAAGTTGCCCACAGCGCTGCAGTACCTTTGGAGAGAGAGACGTGGAAGTGCATAAAGTGGCAGAAATCTGTTTTTAATCGATTCAACGTATTGTTTTAGGACCGACAAATACTCAAATGATGGCGACGGGCCACCACGTACTCGTCGTAGGAGTCGAGGAAGATGCTGCCGTGGTCCAGGATGAGCAGGCTTTTGACGTCACGGACGCGGCGCAGGTTTGCGGTGAGGCTGGCGGCGTGCTGCCCGGTTAGGTGACACAAGAGGCTGAATCGGCCCGCGAGGGTCTGCAGGAGCCCGATGGCCGCTGGGCTGAGGGACGAACTCAGAGACTCTGGAAAAGGGGACGGCACACAAACGGAAAAAAAAAAATAAAATTCAGCCAAAGCGAAGACAAATCATGGCCAGGCCGAGTATTATAAGGAGGAAAAGCAGTAGATGGAGGACAAATATTGCAAATACATGAGGGGTTCTGTCAGCAGTAGTGCCCAAAACGTTGATTATGACCAAGGAACAGGCCTACTGTTTAACCCAGTGGTTCTCAAACTTTTTTCAATAATGTACCCCATTTGAATTGTGTTTTTAAGCCAAGTACCCCCTGACCAGCGATAGATTTAGCAAACAACAGCCATGTAACTGAAAAACATTTAAATGCTGATGAAAAAAGGCAACAAAAACTTTCAAAAATAACTTAAAAACTAGGAAAAAGTCAGTAGAAAGAAGGGAGTTAGGCAAGAATAGGTGGAGAATAGAATCAAAAACTTAGAAAACAGAGAGAAAAGTAGAAAGAAGGAAGACAAACTTAGAAAAAAGTGACAAAAACGGAATTGTTTTTTGAAAAAAAGCGAAGAAGACCGTAGCAAAAAGGAAGGGAGGCAAGAAAAAAAAACAAAAAAAAAAAAACGTACCCAGCTCCAGCAGGGGGCGTATTATCTGTGTCTTGATGGTACACAGCTTGCAGTAGAACTTCCTCTCGGCTGAGGCCAGCTCATGGAGGCTGGCGATGAAGCCCATCACGTTCCTGTCCGAGAGCGCCACGCACCGCTGGCCGCCCGCAACCACGTTGCTCACATAACCGAGCTGGAAGACAACGGGAGACAACGTGATTTAAAAAAAATAAAAATAAATAACACACACACACAGGGCCGGGCGTAAGGTGCATTTGGTATTTAAACGACGTGGGCGCTGGACGGGAAACTGACAACTGCGTCGGTCTTAAACTAGCAAAGACACTTGCGTCGGGCTTTGCGCTGCGCTGCGCCGGGTGCAAGATAGGAACCTTAGCACGTAGAGTAAGAAAATGCAAAAAAATTAAAAAATGGGACTTTGTGCTTACGTCCATGCAGAAGGGCAGTAGTACAGGCTGCTGGGTGTAGCCCCCTACTTGCTCCTCCTCTTCCTTCCCTTCTTCCTGTTGACCGTGGCTCTCATCCACCCCCTCTTTCACCTGCTGTCCGCTGTAGTAAATGATCGGAAGGAAGCAGTCTCCGTCAGCGAGCAGGAGAGTGTGTCTATCTCCAGCGCTTATGTCCCAGACCCGGATCCCCTCTGACAGCTGGAAGCGGAAGCAGAGAGGAACATGAACTGAACCTTAAAGGCTTTCTGTATCTGTGTGTGTGTGTGTGTGTGTGTGTGTGTGTGTGTGTGTGTGTGTGTGTGTGTGTGTGTGTGTGTGTGTGTGTGTGTGTGTGTGTGTGTGTGTGTGTAGGAAGTGGTTTCCTCACCTTTGCGAGGCGGGGGACAGTGCTGGGTGACTCCATGTGTCCAAGCTGACCAGAGCTGTTACTTCCCCATGAAAACACCTGGAAGATTTGGCCAAATATACACATGGATAGAAAAGAAAGGGGTCTGCAGGGGTCTTGTCTAAGGGTAAATTCGTTGCTGTTTTTTTTTTTTAGCCCTACTTTCCCATGTTTTTGTGTCTAAGTGACTGATGGGAAAAACAATCTTTGACACTGGTCCAGTATTACGCGAGATCGCTGCTGTCTGCAGTCAGCGAAACAAGCTGCAATGTAAGTTAATAGGGCAATTGTGCATCTTCAATTTACGTCCACAAAAGTGCTCGTTTTGCCGCTGACAGGCTCAGATTAATATTCTAAATGTCTGACAACATTATGGAAAGGATTTCTAAGGAGGTCGACCTTTCTGTTAAAGAGTAAGATCCTTTTTTTAAACATAAAAACATCCGCAAAACTCTGTAAGGATCCATTCCATAATGTTGTCAGACAATTAGAATAACAACCTGAGCCTGTCAGTGGCAAAAACAGCTCTTTTAGTGGACGGAACTGACGATGCACATTTGCCCCACAGGGTTGCATTGCAGCCCGGTAAGTTGCTGCAAGTCAAAACGGTCTCGCTCAATACTGGACCAGTTTCAAAGAGTGTTGTTCCTATTAGGGGTGGGCGATATGGACAAAAAATAATTTCTCAATATTTTTTCAGATTTTGACGATAACGATAATTAGACGATATCCTTTAAAAATGTGTTTTTAAAAGTCCGAGTTACTTAATCACTTATGATGATAATGGGCACAATGTTGAATGAAAACAGTTCTTATTTATTTTCTTTAAAATAATTCTTTAAATTTAAGTATTCAAGTAAAAACAATTCAAAGAAAAAATACTAATACTATACTAATACTAATTGAACTAGCATAGGAACATTGAACACTGAGTACACATTCAGTTGTTCACCTCTGCTGTAATGTAAATTGTGCAGCATACAAGCAAGATGAAATCATAACAATAAACAAAGGGCTCTGTTCTGTAACATATTGCACACAACCATGTCCTTATTGGAAGCAGTCCTGGAGATGAGACAGGGCAGTGTCAGGCCAGGTTCTGATAGTCCTTCTACTTGGCTGTATAGTCCTTCTGACTGGGATTTATGCTGGGATCAGGATTAGTTTATGTGATCTGACTGGTCCAGGTGAGGGAGAGGAGCAGTTCTGTATCTTTCTTGATGTTAGAGTATACATGGTCTAGTGTGTTCTTCCCTCTAGTAGCACAAGCTGCATGCTGGAAAAAAGCTGGGGAGTACAGACTTTAAGGGCGCCTTGTAAAAGTCCCCTCCAGGTGATCGCGCTGCAGTTTGTTCACTATGGTTAGCAGTGAGCCAAACTTGTGCTAACATTAGCATCAGGGGACGGCAGTGTGCTGTTTTTGTAGTAAATAAAATGGCCTGTATATTACCGACAGGGCTCCAGGTCAGGTGAGACGTGCTGGGCAACGATCCTGCGGTCGGTACTCCATTCATTGTGCACAAAAATGCAGTCCTCCGCTCGGCCTCTGGAATTATTTTCTTATCCTGCCGGTAGCTAGCTCGGCGTGCTAGCGACGACAACAACATGGAGCGGCCGGTCTGGCTATGTCCTCCGGGATGTTATGAGCCGCCTGGAAGGCTCTCGTAACGGCTGTGCTGTATCATAGTCCTGTATTGATTAGTTCAGTGTGGCTGTACTTGTATAAATATACACCGACAGGAGAGCTAGCAGCCGCTGCACAATCGCGCGCCGCCATCTTTATTGACATGAGTGAATGTGTAGTGTTCCAATCGGTTCCAATGCGTGTTTTGAAGTGTTTTCTTCTAAGTAATTTAAATACTCGATAATGTCAATTTGCACATCGTTAACACAACAATGACGATATTATCGTAAACGATATATATCGCCCACCCCTAGTTCCTATCTGTCACTTACACACGTAAACATAGGAAAATAGGGTCCAGGTTGAGAAAAAAAACAGACGTTACCCTTTAAGGTGCCAGGTAAAAGAAGCCGCTGACTCACCTGAGACTGAGCAGTCAGAGCGAGGGAATGATGAGCACCGGCTGCCACCCGCACCACCTCCTTATTGTTCAGACTCTTGATGCACAGCGGCTGTAATCTGCAAACAGACACATAAGAGTACGGTTCAATACAAGCATGTTTGTGTCTCTTTGTACGTACACACAATGCTTTCCTGCTTCTCTTAAATTGTGCTTCCCTCCAAAAGGGCAAGTACAACATTTTTCCTCCTACACAGTCCGTAGGCATTAAACAATATAATGTTTATGGCAGTGTTTCCTCTATGTTTATTTTGTAGTGGCGGCCCGCCATGGCAAAATTTCTGCCGCCACGGTATCAGAAATAGGGCAGACGCACAATGTAGTTGCGGTTGCCTTTTAAATAATCCTGCCGACATAATGCAATTTTTGTATAGTGTAACAACTTGTGTTTAGACCTCAGAGGGTTAAGTCAAATATATTTGGAGTCTTTCCACCTCTGTGTATGACGCAGTAACAAGAGACTGTCCCCAACCTGGCCAGACTGTCTCCGTGTCCCAGCTGTCCGTGCTCGCCGTGGCCCCAGCTCCACACCTCCGTCTGCAGGGTGGGAAACACCTCGTGGGCCCCGGGGACCGCCCCTCCCAATGGGGTGAGGGCGACTGCACGCATCCTCGGACGACCGGCTTTCCTCAGCAGCCGCGGGGACACTGTGGGTGCACGGACAAAAAAACAAAAACAGTGTTCTGAATAGTGTTGGGGGGGGGGGGGTTAACGCGTTACAAAATAACAAAGAAACGCGTTACTGTAATAAGATTACATTTGTCCGTAACGCAGCAATGTAAAACATTACTCTTGATAACTCAGTAATCACATTACAGTTACTAGAGCTGGGCGAAAATCAGATATCAGGATGCTTTTGGACCAAATACATCAATATCGATATTGCGACAATATTGTAGAGTTGACTATTGGTGCTTTCACAAAATATTGACACAATGACATTTTTCATAAATAATCATCAGTAATGTAGCCTGGTTGACACCAGACCCTTCTCAGTTGTAACTGAGAGTGGAAGGTCGTCATGGTTTTCCCAGCCTATCAGTAATGTGGATATAATGACTGATAGATTGGATATTTCAGCATACATGTTTCAAATGGATTTCATATCTTAGAGCCTGTAATGTGCGAATCTATTAGGAGCATCGGACATAAAAGGAGTAACTGTTCCACTGAAATAGATAGATTGGAATGTGTCAAGCCCCAAAAAGTATAAAAGGAGGAGTTATTGTGATAGTTCGCTGAGAAACCTTGGCATATACATTTGGTCCACTTTTCTCCATTTTTTTATTCAAATTATTTTATTATGTTTTTGTCAATTTTTTAACAAATTTTTGTTGCTTTTTCCAATGTATTTTGGATGTAATTTTTTTGTTACTTTAACAAGTTTTTGTCACCTTTGGTGATGTTTTTTTTTGTCACTTTTTCAGATTTTTTGGTCACTTTTATCAGTGTTTTTGCTTTTCCCAACATTTGTCACTTTTTTTTTTCCTACTGCAAGATATTTAATTGGCTCCAGGCTGAGTGACATCAGCGGTTACTAAAAGTGAATGGGACAGGGTAACGAATTCGACACTTTTTAGGCACCGACCGAATTGGCCCATAAGTAACTTTGTTGGACATGTAGCATGGATTTTACGAAGAGCGACAAAAATATCGAAAAGATTGCCAAAAAAAAAAAAAAAAATAAATAAATAATACGCCAAAAGGCGACAAATGTCTGGAAAAAAAAGACTTTGAAAAAAAAAAAAAAAAACCTTGAAATAGGCGACCCAGCATTAAAGAAACCTTGAAAAGGGCGACAAAAACGTTGAAAAACTGGCATCGAAAAAGTAGCGTTTAGCAACCGGTAGGGGTGTGACGAGACACTCGCTCACGAGACAAGACGAGACACGAGATTGGGGTCACGAGAGCGAGACGCGAATTTAACACTAATTTAAAGAAAACTTCAGTTAAGAAATATGACTGGGAAAAATAGTCTTTACTCAGAGAACCAAGGTTACAAGCTAGGGGTGTGACGAGACGCTTACTCCACGAGACGAAACACATCACGAGATTGGGTTCATGAGAACGAGACGAGATTTCTCGTCGCGGTGAAAAGTTGTCTCGTGAGGCGATGTGATGTCAGCGTGATGGAGCGTGGAATTACTATTGAAAATCCCCCTGCCACTTTTAAATCATTTGTGTGGCAACATTTTGGTTTTCCTGCGGAAATAATAAACGGCGAAAGAGTGACAGACAAGACGAACACAATATGTAAACATTGTAAGAAAAAAATGCCGTATACCGCGGCTAACACGAGCACTATGCAAAAACACTTACAGCACCACCACAGCTCTCTACTAACTACTGAGTAGTTAGTAGTACGGCATTTCTTTCTTACAATGTTTACATATTGTGTTCGTCTTGTCTGTCACTCTTTCACTCTTTTCACCTCGACGAGAAATCTCGTCACGCGAGATCTCGAGAAATCTCGTCACGCGAGATCTCGTCACACCCTTAGCAACCGGTATTGAAGTTGCATAAGCAACCCTGAGCCAAAGTGATAAGTGGAAGAATCCCCTGAATGGATCTCAGGTGCAAAGTCCAGCAGAAGAAATCAATGTGTGTTATCAAAACAGAAACTACAGTCAGGTCATGTCAAACACATGCTGCCGTACAGCAGACAAACAATGGTTTAAGAGGAAGTGCAGGTAAGCAGACAGAACACACACTGATGGAGGATTACACATTGCAGGATAGGGTTGAATTGGTTTCTGCTCCTGAAGACAGACATGTCTGAAAAATACAGATTAGAAAACCACTGATTAAGACTCATTTGGATGGTGAATTCCAAAAAAGCGACTAGGATCATGTGATGTGAATCCAAATCGTATCATTTTAGTGACTATTTTACTTTGTCATTTTATAGGGCTATTGCATAAAAAAAGGGTTCTTCCTAATAGATTCACTTTCCCTTGGCTGGAAACTAAAGGACCAGCGCAACAGCTAATTTCCGCCCTTCAGTGTGCATGAAATAAACACAAAACATGCACACACAGAGACACACAGAGACACACAGAGACACACAGAGACACACAGAGACCTTTATGGCCCCCTGTAGGGAGCCATCTGGTGCTCTAAAGGACAGAGATAAAGAAAGGAGAGTTAAAGGTTTGAGAAAGAAAAACTGGATGGTTTTATGAGAGGTTTTCGGGGTGGTTAGCTGATAAGTGCTGACACTAGAAATTAGGGGCATGTGTGTGACGCTATAATAGATAACTCACGCCGACCGTACACCAAAACGACAATCCCAACCCAATCTGAGTGTTCTGTCGCACGACTAAAACTACTTTTGAACGTACATGTCCCATCAAAACAAGTTCCTTCCTGAGACTTTTTTAGGCACCGTGGCTCCGTCCGGTACTTAGCACCACCCGAGAAGATTGTGATTGGTTTAAAGAAATGCCGATAAACCAAAGCGTTCCCCCCCCCCCCTCCCCCCCCCATCCAGGAGTGCTGTGTGGACGACTAGCCAGACCGTCCTCCGCAGCGCTGTGGAAGGAGGTCTGTCGAAGTGAGAATAAGAGATGACGTACACAGAATATAAAAGATCCAACAGTGCACAAGGTGCGACAACACAGCTGGATGAGAAAGCCTGAAGCAAAGACACACACACACACACACACACACACACACAAACACACACACACAAACAAACACACACACACACACACACACACACACACACACACACACACACACACACACACACACACATGCGCAAGAAGTACTTACGCAGCAGGGTATAGGAGGAGGATAAGAGGTGAACAGCGTATCTACCCTGAGAGAGGAGTCCTGGTAGCGAGAGGCGCCGCCGCAGACCCTCGGCCTCCTCCTCGCGGATGTCCCCCGTGCTGGAGCTCTTCTTGGCCTGCGTGGGGTCCTCTTGGCGGACGCGCTCGGCGGTGTTATCGCCGGCAACGCCCGCGAGCCCCGCCGCCACCGCCGCTGGCCCGTCCGCCCTCGCCACTCCTGATGGAAGGTAGAAGTTCATCATCCTTTTGAGGGACAAGGCCTCGTAGGTGGAGGCGACCCGCTCGCCCACGGCGGAGGCACAGGACGCCACTAAGCTGTTGAGCGTGGAGCCGGTGGTCAGCCTTCCTTCGGACGTCTGGGGGAAGGCAAATAAAGCAGCATGAGCAGACTTTAGACTTTATCGTCCCCGAGGGGGAAATTCTTTGTCGCAAACACCGTACAGATGAACGAAAAAGTTCAAACCTAACAGAACGACGAGTAGAGAAATATCACAGACAGGGAACACGGACAGCGTGGAAGTGATTTATCTGGGTCTCTTGTTCAGGGCTGCTATGGCTGCAGGTGGCAGGCTTTTTGCCATAGCGCACCCCAGGGACCCGTACCTGTGTCCGGAGGGCAGAATGGCGAAGTGGCCGTTGAGTGGGTGTGTGTCGTCCTGTGCTACTGTGGCTGCGACTCGTGGGACGGCCTTAAAATTCAAATGTGAGAGTAGAGTCTGGGTGCTACTAGATCAGACGTCCAAGTACATCCAGGACCTATTATTCTCTATGTTGGATATCAGTGAATGGTTGGGGTGGGGGAAAACAAATCGGAAATCGTAATGTATCGTGATTTCTTTGCGCCGATTTTGAAAAATTGATTATTTGTCCCTAAAAAAAAATATGTATATTTTTTTTTTGTTGCCTAATTTGTTTCATTTAAATCGCCAACTACCTGATCAAAGATGACGTTAATTTGAAAAAAGCGATTTGAAACCGACGTTTAATGCTGGCGTTCGGTACTTGGGACACATTTCAGTTGGGACTGAAAAGTACCGAGGTTAACGTTTGTTTTTTTATTTTCCTTCATTTATTTGTTTCCAAAGCAACCTGCAACTCTGGAATAATCAGCGTGAATCCTCCTAAATATTTTTTGGTAAATGCAATAGTCAAATAATCAGTCGGCTGTGAATCTACCAAAGGACTCTCTACACTACGATCTGTTCCAGATCAGCTTTCTTCTTTGCGGCATTTTTTTCTTTTCTTCATGTTGTAGTAAAAAATACATATAAATCAAAGCAGATGCCAGTGCTCCAGGTCCTTCTGGAGGTATCAATAGTGGCCTTCATAAAATCACATGTTCATGATGTGTGTATTTGGGGCCTCTGTGTAATGTGTGGAATAACTCGGGGTGTTGAAAAACTGCATCGATGCATTGGGATGCGGACCTGGACGAATCTGGATCAATGCAGTGACAGACCATGATCCATTATTGCCTACTGATGCGGATGCGCTTAGATTTTAGACTTAGAGCTGCTTTTTGTTGTTGCCTGCCGAGTTCAGACGCCGCTACGTTCAGGGAGGGTCTTTTTTAAAGAGCAGATACGATAAAAAGAGGGAGTTCATATATATATATATCTGACGGCATAATCTTAATCACATCGTGAGACCCGTGAAGGTTCGGAACCCTAGTAATAACTGACAACAGAGTAACGAAAAGAAGTAGTAGAAGTAATTTCCCCTTAGCTGGACCATTAATAACACATCACTTAAGCTGAGGGCTCTCTTTTCACGATCTAAGCACACGGCGTGAAGCGCCAGGCGCAGGTGCGTTCAAGGCGTGTCCAAATCCACTTTCGCTAGTTTGACGGCGGAAAAAAGGGACCGTGCGCCAGGCAGGGTTGTACTTAGTGTCTTCATTAATCAGAGGTGTGTTCTGGGCGTAACATGCAATAAACCAATCAGAGATCATCTCCCATTCCCTTTAAAAACCAGGCACGTTTGGACCTTGGAGCATTGCTGTTATGATGGAGGATTTACACCGTAACATTTTTATTTGTAATCTTCTGTATGTGTGTGTGCTGCTGTGTGTGTGCTGCTGTGCGTCCCTGTGTGTGTAACAAGCATAGTGTGCACGAGCCTAGGAGCATTTTACTAATTTGCTGTTAAAATAACAATGAAATGCTGCGCTATTGACTTTAGACCAGGTTTTTGTTGGTCAATGGCGCGATCACTTCCCGCTGCCTCAAGCTAGCAACACACCAAGAATGCACCTGAACACACCTCCCTGTGAGACCAGCACGCCCAAGGGTGCACGGATAGGCGCAGGTGCATTTGGTATTTAAACGACGCGGGCGCTGGACGGGAAACTGACAACTGCTTCAGTGTTAAACTAGCAAAGACACTTGCGTCTGGCGTTGGGCTGCGCCGGGTGTGAGATAGCGCCCGTAGTCTCATAACTGTGATAGAGTCCAACTCACCAGCAGAGTCGCCTTCGCTGCCTGATCCGCCTGCGTGTTCTCCGACAGCCTCTTCAGATAGTCTTTGACGGCCTGCTCATCCGGATAGGGTGAACCTTTGACCCCGGAAGCCCCTCCGCCTCCGGACCGAGCCGAGTGGTCCGAGTCCGAGGCTGGCGGTGCGCCGTCAGACGCAGCCGACGCCTCGTTCTCCGAATCCTGAGTGGGGTCGGCGCCTCCCGCAGGCGCCAGGGAGTTTGAGGAGGCGGCGGCGTGGAAGCAGAGGACCGGCTCGGACGGGGATGTTTTTAGGGCTTGCGTCGACGGAGCGGGCGCTTCCAGCCCGTGCGCGCCCTCGGCCGGCTCGGCGCCAAGCGGGCAGTAGTGGCCGTCGGAGATGATGACGTGGTCTTCTTTGTCCGTCATGGTGAACAGCAGCTGGTTGCACTGTCTGCATTTGTCCACCAGGGGGCGGTGGACGTCCTGCGGGCTCAGGCAGCGCACCAGGGCCAGGCTGTGGGACGCCCCGCACGCCACCTGGAGCACGTGCCTTCCCGCCAAGTGCTCCACCTTCTGCGGTTTCCAGACGGGGAAGGCGGCGGCGCCGAGGCCCAGCTGGCCACCGCTGCCCCACGCCCACACCTCCCGCTGGGCCGACAGCGCCAGGGTGTGCTGCGCCCCGCAGGCCAGCTCCAGCACCGGGGCCGTCTGCGGCGGGCTGGCGGCGTCAGAGTCCAGCAGGGCGACCGGAGTCGGGTTTGGGACGGTGCTGAGGCCCGACAGGCCGCACTGGCCCGAGCCGTTGTCGCCCCACATGTGGACGCCGCCGTCCTCCGTCACCGCGCCGCTGTGGAAGCTCCCGGCCGCGACAGCGACCACGCGCTGCCCGCTGAGCGCGCTCTCCAGGGTGGGCTTGGCAGGCTCGCCCGCTTGACTCTGCTTCCATGGCAACTCCCCAAAACTGTACACCTGCCCGCCTGAATTGGAGGCGACAACGGCACAATAACCAAAGAAGAACGTGGCCGTTTGTGTCAAATCAAAAGGTTAGTTAGTTAGTTAGTTAGTTAGTTAGTTAGTTAGTGGTAGTTAGAGGGATATTATACAGTAGCAATAATCTTCAACCTAGTCAATGCAGACATGCTTTGATTAAACAATAAACTATTTAGTATATGATTTAACATACAAATGAGATGAAATAAAGAAAAAGAAGCCACGCTTTGCATTCATGCAAGTGTAACCACCACTTATTATTATAGATTTTAGCTAAATAAATGTCCCAAAAATCCAATTGACTATGTACTGATTATGCCTCTTTAAAAAGACACTGAGTTAAGATTATTTTTGGGCATTTCTGCCTTTAATGGATAGGAAAGCTGAGATATGAAAGGGGAGAGAGAGGGGGGGGGAAGACATGCAGGAAACCCTCACAGGTCGGACTCGAACCCTGGACCTTCTGCGTCGAGGAATAAACCTCTGCATATGTGCGCCCGCTCTACCAACCGGCCACGCTTTCTAAGTTTTTGATACTATTGTCCACCTATTCTTGCCTCACTTTCTTCTTTCTACCGACTTTTGAAAAAAGGTTTTGTTGCCTTTTTTCATCAGCATTTAAATGTTTTTCAGTTACATGGCTTCTGTTTTGATAAATCTATCGCTGGTCAGGGGCTACTTGGCTTAAAAAAACAATTCAAATGGGGTAATTTATTGAAAAAAAAGTTTGAGAACCGCTGCTCTACAGTCTATTTGGAATAAAACAAGGGTTTTTCCTGCATAGAGGAATTTTTGGCGCCCCCAAAAAAAGGTTTTAGCCATCCCCAAAAGGAAAATCCCCAGCGCCAAAATGATAAGAACTGAAAGAAAAAATAGCACTTTAAATCCTCTCCGACTGTGTTTCAACAGAAATTTTACAAACAACAGCTGAAAAAGCAGAAGATCAACTTGACCCCCACCCACCTATACTACTATAAAACCAATAATGTTACCTTCCACCAGCAGAACACCATGCCGTGTGCCCAGGGCGACCTGGAGGACCGGCCCGGGGAGGAGCAGCCTTTCGGGGGTGACACTGCAGGAGTAGCCCCTCCAGGTGTGGAGCAGGCCTCGTTCTCCACCATCGTCATCCCCAGAGCTGAGAAAAGGATCATTCACAAACATAATGAGTAGGGCTGGAATATTATAGGTTTTCTTACAAATTAGGGATGCAAGAGAGAAAAAAAAAAAAAGAGAGAAAAAAAAAAAAAAAAAAAAAAAAAGAGAGAGAGATATCTGCCAATCACAATTGGCATGTTGTTGTTGATTTTTTTCCTGCGTTTTTGTAGCTTTTCCAACATTTGTCACTTTTGTCAACGTTCTTTTGTCATAGTTCAGACCTAGAAGGGGGGAGCTGACAAAAGCAGACAACCCCCTCCTGTGTAGCATTACAGTACATGCGAACAACAGATGTTTTATACGATACAACTTTATAAAAAAAAAGTGGACATAGACATACATACATACATACAGACATACACTCAACTAAAGGATTATTAGGAACACCTGTTAAATTTCTCGTTAATGCAATTATCTAATCAACCAATCACACGGCAGCTGCTTCAATGCATTTAGGGTTGTGGTCCAGGTCTAGACAATCTCCTAAACCCCAAATTGAATGTCAGAATGGGAATGAAAGGTGATCTAAGCAACTTTGAGCGTGGCATGGTTGTTGGTGCCAGATGGGCTGATCTGAGTATTTCACAATCTGCTCAGTTACTGGGATTCTCATGCACAACCATTTCTAGGGTTTACAAAGAATGGTCTGAAAAAGGAAAAACATCCAGTGTGCTGCAGTCCTGGGGTGGGGGGGGAGGCGAAAATGCCTTGATGCTAGAGGTCAGAGGAGAATGGGCCGACTGATTCCAGCTGATAGAAGATCAACTTTGACTCAAATAACTCGTTACAACCGAGGTATGCAGCAAAGCATTTGTGAAGCCACAACACAAACAACCTTGAGGCGGATGGGCTACACCAGCAGAAGACCATACCGGGGACCACTCATCTCCACTAAAAAGAGGAAAATGAGGCTCCAGTTTGAACGAGCTCGCCAAAATTGGACAGTTGAAGACTGGAAAAATGTTGCCTGGTCTGAAGAGTCTCGATTTCTGTTGAGACATTCAGATGGTAGAGAGTCAGAATTTGGCGTTTAAACAGAATGAGAACATGGATCTGTCATGCCTTGTTACCACTGGGCAGGCTGGTGGTGGTGGTGGTGGTGGTGTAATGGTGTGGGGGATGCTATCCCATAAATATGGGCCAACATTTCTAAAGAATGCTTCCAGCACCTTGTTGAATCAATGCCCCGTAGAATTAAGGCAGTTCTGAAGGCGAAAGGGGGTCAAACACGGTATTAGTATGGAGTTCCTAATAATCCTTTAGGTGAGTGTACATAAGATGAATGAACATACATGAAAACATTACCACAAATGACATAAACACCCAAGTAAGGAAACAAAGCATACATGTATAACAAGAGAAAATGACATGAACGTACAGAGAGAGAGAAAGAGAGAGACATCATGGCTTTCAAACGCCCTCTCCTTCTCAATAGCTACAGACACAGAAATGGCACATCCTAAGGAAAGCTCATTATGGGACTGGCTCTAGTCGCTGTATTTCTGCACCAAGGCTGAATTTCCAGGAAAGAGACTTCAGATACAGTATTAGGGTCTATATAAAAGAGACTTCAGATACAGTATTAGGGACCACTAAGGTCTATATAAAAGAGACTTCAGATACAGTATTAGGGTCTATATAAAAGAGACTTCAGTTACAGTATTAGGGGACCACTAAGGCCTATATAAAAGAGACTTCAGATACAGTATTAGGGGACCACTAAGGTCTATATAAAAGAGACTTCAGATACAGTATTAGGGGACCACTAAGGTCTATATAAAAGAGACTTCAGATACAGTATTAGGGGACCAGTAAGGTCTATATAAAAGCATCCAAAGAGCACCATGTCATGGGACCTTTAATGTAGCTGGTGTAACAATAGGATAGATTGAGGTATGAAAGAGTTTTGGAAGTCTGATGCGATTGAAAGAAGGAACTCTAAAAGCGTCCGTTTGAGGGCACAAGCTGATATTGTCTGCGCAGAACAGGGTGAAAGCAAAAGTGAACTCCAACCGTAGGCGGTGTCACATGGTGTTCACATCCAGCCGGGTTAAGCAACAACTGAGCCGAATAATAAGCCTCTTCTATAGGGCTTTAGATAGACTCACCTCTTCCTCTGGGTTTCCATCGGTAGGGTTTATGTCTCCATTAGGACGTCAGTCTCTGCTGCTGCTGCCGCCGCTGGAGAACACAACCCAACGTACGTCATTAGCTAGCTGAGCACCGGGAAACAGTCCTGCTAGCTTGTATGTTGCTGTCAATGCAAACAAATTGACACCGTCTGTCTTGTTTTCCTGACCGAATTTTACAGTAAAAAAAAAAAGATGAGGCAAGCCGGCTTCACACACGCACACACCACTGTTTGACGTGTTCACTCAGGCAGGCGAGAAAAAAAACACACACGTCCGTTAAAGTTGTGTAACGTTAGCAGCTAACGTTAAACGCCGCTGGTTGTGGATGTTGTTCATCTCTCTCAATGTTGACACAGCGGCGACGCTGGAGCCGAAGGTCGTCTGTTAAACAGGATGGCTCACTCTGCACTCGGCGTACACGCTCATAAACACGTAGATACCGCTTCCGGCTTGGGAGAGGCGTCTATGCCGCCGCCATCTTGGGACGGAGCTTTTTCCCCCCCAGACTTCAGTCAGACTTCAGTAAAAGTACTAATGCCACACTGTAAAAATACTCTGTTACGAGTAAAGTCGTAAAAGTTTTTTTTTTTTTGCAGGTGCAGGTTAATTTTATTACGGTGGGTGACCTTATTTTTTTTTTTAACATGTGATACAAACGATTTTTGAACCCGCTAACCCGCATTCGGCGTACTTAAAAACTATATAAATAAGGCAGTCATTTCCATTCAGTGCTCATTCAGCAATGAATACACCCATATACACACCCAAACACACACACACACCTGTACACACACAAACACACACACACATACACACACACACACACACACACACACATGTACACACAGACACACACACACACACGTACACAAGCACACACGCACACACACAGACACACACATGTACACACCCAAACAAACACACACACACACACACACACACACACATACACAAACACACATGTACACACCCAAACACACACACTCACACACACACACACACACACAGTTTACTTTAGAATCAAAGCTGTAACAGATGAATGTAGTGGAGTAACTAAAGTAACTAGTAACTAAAGCTGGAACAGATGAATGTAGTGGAGTAACTAAAGTAACTAGTAACTAAAGCTGTAACAGATGAATGTAGTGGAGTAACTAAAGTAACTAGTAGCTAAAGCTGTAACAGATGAATGTAGTGGAGTAACTAAAGTAACTAAAGCTGGAACAGATGAATGTAGTGGAGTAAAAAGTCCAATATTTCTCTCTGAACTGTAGAAGCAGAAAGGCACCTATGTGTGATTCAGCGGCTGTCAGACCAAAACAGCAGCCGAGTGGGACCTCTGACCGTTTCGCTCCTCTCTGCATTCTTCTTCTTCTACTACTTCCGCTTCAAAACTCGCGAGATTAACTCAAAAGCACCACCTGGTGGCGCAAGCCGCGGAGCACATTGAAAAGCATCAAAACTGCATAAAGTAGGGCCTGCTACATTATAAACAGGGACTGCATCCCTACAGTAGCCTAGGGTTAAAATGGAACTGCCTACTATAAAGAAATGAAGTTACGATTGTAAATTGACCTGTTGGCAGTTGGCTGAATAATACTGAATTGATGGACTGACTCGGGGGTTTTAATAGCGTTTTTCCCACAACTTTATTGAAAAAAACATTTTCAGACACGTACTTAAAATAATGATCCAGAGAGACACTAATTATACAAACTTAATACAACTAGTTTTACACTTATTTTTTAGATATAATGTCAATAAACCTCATTTATAGGACATTTTAGGCTACCCAATCCTTGAGTTAAAGCAGAAATTATGAATTTAATTAAAGGAAGGCTAATCCCAGAAGGGTATATGTCATACGTGGCGTTGTCTACGTCTTTACACACCAGAAAGGTGTCTGACGCGGCACTGCTGCTTCTAGCCTTGTCTGGACACATGGATGTTTCCCATGAACATAAGCATAAATATATGCTGATCTGATTACAGCAAAGACAACATCGGCAGTATTGACGGCAAAACAGGCTACAGAAGGTATTTGAAAATCGCGGGCAGTGCCCACGTGGTGTGAGCGTGTCAGCTGCGTGGTGTGTCCATTATACTGTATATAGAATGCCATGAACTTAAAAAATAAAAAGTCTGTAGAAAGAAGGAAGGAAGGCAAGAATAGGTGGAAAATAGTATCAAAAACTTAGAAAACGTGGCCGGTTAGCTCAGTTGGTAGAGCGGGTGCACATATGCAGAGGTTTATTCAAAAACCTCCTTTTTTTTAATAAAACCTATTAAAAAAGAAAGAAAGAAGGAAGACAAACATCGGAAAAAGTGACAAAAACTTTGAAAAGGGCGGAATTTTTTTTTTTTTAAAGTGACAAAATTCGACAAACTTGGAGAAAAAAAAGAAGACAGTAGCAAAAAGGAAAGAAGGGAGGAAGGCAGGAACAGGTTGAAAACAGTGACTAAAACTTAGAAAAAAGCGCTCCCGGACCCCCTGCAGTCCTCCAAAGTACCCCTTGGGTACCCCCCCCATTTGAGAAACACTGGACTACAGTCCAGATTGGTTAATCTGACAAATGAGATTCCCATTGGATCAGAGTACTGTCACTTTTGCTGCCTGTTCTGCCGATCGCTGCCTCTCCATTTGGGGAATGAACATCGACTTGAAACCAGAGCCGGCCCGACCCACAAGCAAACTAAGCGGCTGCTTAGGGCCCCGTGGCTACCAGAGGGGCCCCCAAGAGCGCTTGAAATGTCCCATAATAGAGCTCATAACAGAGCCGGTCTATTTAAAGATAGCGTTGCTGCTAATAGGTCTCACATTAGTCTTTAAATGCTTAAACTAATATTTATAATACACAAGTTGGTTAAGTGCCAAGTGCAGTGGCAACATGCTACAATGTGGAGAGTCCCCCAAACCAAATCCTGCTTAGGGCCCCCCAAAAGTCTAGGGCCGGCCCTGCTTTAAACACACATTGTATGACAACTGGGATCTTTGCTGAAATGTTGAGGCCAGTTTAGAAGCAGAAACATGTTGAAGAGCACCTGTTGCTGAAGGAAATGAATCGGGCATTGCGCTCCATTTCTGTTCTGCTCCTATTATCTGAAATGTGTGTACAGTCTTTGTTGAAGTTTGAGGCCACTTTATTGTAAGCCAGTGGGCGTCACTATTCTTTTCATGAGAGCCCCACTGCTATAACAAAGTCAATAGGGGAACCACTTTTACCGCAAAGTATCAAAAATGTACATCCCCTCATGAGTAGCATGTTCATCTGTTCATCAATCTGTCATCCCTGAACATACAATATGCAAGTTTTTCTACATTAGCCCATCATGTATCTAACCATCCGAGAGCACATTTCGGCGTTAAGAAAAGGAAAGACCGTCCAAACTGGCAACTCCGCAGTGAGTCAGTGTTATGGACGGAAGGACAGAGCAAGTTTAAATATTTTTTCTAGTCTATATTTCCATCTTGTAATGCTGCTGTTTTTCCTGTCTTCTGATGCCACTGTTTTTGGTCTTTTTTTTTTTTAAATATAAATGATTTGCAATAGAGCAGACTTTGGGTCCTATCTCACACCCGGCGCCGTGCAGCGCAGCGCAAAGCTCGACCCAAGTGTCTTTTCTAGTTTAAGACTGACGCAGTTCTCAATTTCCCGTCCAGCGCCCGCTTCGTTTAAATAGCAAATGCACCTTACGCCCATCTGTGCGCCCATGGGCGTGCTGGTCTTACAGGGAGGTGTGTTCAGGTGCATTCTGGGGCGTATTTCTATCTTGAGGCAGCGGGAAGTGATCGCGCCATTGACCAACAAAAACCTGGTCTAAAGTCAATAACGTTATTTTAACTGAGCATTAGTAAAATGCTCCTAGGCTCGTGCACAGCGCACACACACTATGCTTGTTACACACACAGGGACGCACAGCAGCACACACACATGCAGAAGATTACATATAAAAATATTACGGTGCAAATCCTCCATCATAATAGCAATGCGCCAAGGTCCAAACGCGCCTGGCTTTTAAAGGGAATGGGAGATGATCTCTGATTGGTTGATGAATGGGAGATGATCTCTGATTGGTTGATTGCATGTTACGCCCAAAACACACCTCTGATTAATGAAGACACTAAGTACAACCATTTTGGACCCTTTTTTCGTGGATTTGGACACGCCCTAAACTCACCTGCGCCACGAGCTTAGATCGTTAAAACAGGGCCTTTAGAGTTATGTCATAGCCCTGCTCGTTTTGAATGTTTTTATGAAATATCTGTATTGACTGCGTGATCATATCAACGTGTTATTGACCGCCACGCGGGCCACAAATTGAAGCTTGGCGAGCCGCGGGAGGCTTGCGAGTCGCCCGACGAGGAACACTGTTGTAAGTGTATCGCGCCTCATCACTTGTCACATGACCGACTAGTGTTTCCATGACGACTATCCAAATGTTTGCCTTTAATGCACATACACAATGTGTCTTGTATTCGGAAAAAAAATTTGTCGAAAATAAAAACAAGTGGAATCAATACTGAATGTGATGTGTTTTATATGGTTCTATCCTATCCAGTATTTCTAAGCAGATTTTCTATGCTGTATTCTAATAAAATCCCCCCCGTGCCACCCCACTTAAAAACATCCTGGAGTCACCCCTGCATGTAAACTAATTATTTCCCTGTGAAAGATAGAGCCCCGCCCCCTTTAGGGATATCAGAGGAGTTTAATAGCTCCCCCCTCCTCCATCGCCTGCTGATGACAGTTAGTGGTAACTATACTGGGAGGTTTTATCCGTCCCGCTGCCTGAAGATGAACAGGAGTCAGGACAGACTGGTTTGGAGATGAAGGATGGAGAAGCGAATGGGGAACACTTTTAAGACAACCTGAGCTTTCATTATTATTATTATTATTTTATTTATTTTTTTATATATAAAACTGTAATCTGTCTCTGGTGATTCAAATGGAGCTGAGAAGAGACTTGACCCGGACCTCAGCGCTCTATTACTGCTGCTGGATCTGCATCCACTCCGGTGAGTGAGACGTTGAAATCTCCCTGCGCAGCTTGAATGATGGGTTTTATGATAAAAAACATAAAAAACACTGTACATATAGCTGATGTTCTTATAATATTCCAACTCCTTTAACCCTTGTGTTGTCCTCCGTCTGCCTGTTCATAAAACATAAAGTATAAATCATCACCCAGTTCCATGTTACATCTTCTCAGCCAACTTCATTCTAACTAGTTACTACTATTTATTTATTATTATTTATTTTATGTATTTACCTCCGCACACGATCATGTGATCTGTCTATCATTGTGGGACTGCAATTATAAATATTACATTTGTGTGTGTGTGTACGTGTGTGTGTGTGTGTGTTTGTGTATGTACGTGTGTGTGTGTGTGTGTGTGTATACGTGCGCGTGGGTTTGTGTGTATGTGTGTTCGTGTGTGCATACATGTGTGTGTGTGTGTGTGTGTGTGTGTGTGCGTGTGTGTGTGTCTACATGTATGTACTATGTATGTGTGTGTGTGTATGTGTGTGTGGACATGTGTCTATGTGTGCGTGTGTCTGTGTGTGTGTGTGTACGTGTGTGTGCGTGTGTGTGTACATGTGTGTGTGTGTGTTTGTGTGTGTATGTTCGTGTGTTTGTACGTGTGCGAGTGTATATGTGTGTATGTGTGTACATGTGTGTATATGTGTGTGTGTACGTGTGTGTGTGTGTGTGTCTGTGTGTGTGTGTGTGTGTGTGTGAGACGACACGTGTGTCAGATGTTTGTTGAGTGATCATACAGATGTTTTTTTGTGTGATTATTAATGTTATGTGTCGATTGTTGGAGCAGATGTTGCAAGAAAAACAAATTCTGTGTGAACAAAGTTTTATCTTATCTTATGAATTCATGGTCAATAAACCTCATTATATGAAAGTATATCTAATTATTGATATAAAAACCCCCAGAAATGAATTATTTTGATTAAGAGTTAAGATCAGAGGAACGTATGTTGATGGACAATCACAGCCGGTTCCGTATGGAACCACCAATGTTATTTTGGGGCAATTTGGTTGAAAGAAAACAATATTTTTGACATAAAACTTTGAAAACGGGTCAAATTTGACCCGAGGACATGAGGGTTATCGTCATATTTTTGCAATATTATTCTAAACTTCACCAAAAGGAGTACAGCTTTTTTTGCTGAAGTCATTGAAGAAACATGTTAATGAATGTGCACTAACATGGTATTATATAAGGAATGAAGAGAGATCGCTGCAGTCGGCAGTCAGCGAAACAAGCTACAATGTAAGTTATTAGGGGATTGTGCATCTTCAATTTACGTCCACAAAAGTGCTCGTTTTGCTGCTGATAGACTCAGATTAATATTCTAAGTGTCTGACAACATTATGGAAAGGATTTCTAAGGAGGTCGACCTTTCTGTTAAAGAGTAAGATCCTTTTTTTTAAACATAAAAACATCCGGGAAATTGTGTTCACTAAACCCACCAGACTCCATGTAAATAAACAGGAATTTTATCATCGTAAAATACACTTCATTCAAAGTCGACAGAATATATAAAACTATGAAAACACGTTTTGGGTCGACTTTCCACTTTTCCAACAATCACCACCTAACTAGAGCGCTATGTGGAGCGGTGCTAACGTTAGCTAAAACAAAGTGGTGGAGCGAGCTAGAGAAAGAACAGAGAGAAAGAGAGAGAGAGAGAGAGAGAGAGAGAGAGAGAGAGAGAGAGAGAGGTGCTACTGTTAGATTAGATAAAACAAAGTGATGGAGCGAGCTAGAGAAAGAACAGAGAGAAAGAGAGAGAGAGAGAGAGAGAGCGGTTCTAACGTTAGATAAAACAAAGTGATGGAGCGAGCTAGAGAAAGAACAGAGATAGAGAGAGAGAGAGAGAGAGAGAGAGAGAGAGAGAGACAGAGAGAGAGAGCGGTGCTAACGTCAGATAAAACAAAGTGGTGGAGCGAGCTAGAGAAAGAACAGAGAGAAAGAGAGAAAGAGAGAGAGAGAGAGAGAGAGGTGCTAACATTAGATAAAACAAAGTGGTGGAGCGAGCTAGAGAAAGAACAGAAAGAGAGAGAGACAGAGCGGTGCTAACGTTAGATAAAACAAAGTGGGGGAGCGAGCTAGAGAAAGAACAGAGAGAGAGAGAGAGAGAGAGAGAGAGAGAGAGAGAAGTGCTAACGTTAGATAAAACAAAGTGGTGGAGCGAGTTAGAGAAAGAACAGAGAGAGAGAGAGAGAGAGAGAGAGAGAGAGAGAGAGAGGTGCTAACATTAGATAAAACAAAGTGGTGGAGCGAGTTAGAGAAAGAACAGAGAGAGAGAGAGAGAGAGAGAGAGAGGTGCTAACATTAGATAAAACAAAGTGGTGAAGCGAGTTAGAGAAAGAACAGAGAGAGAGAGAGAGAGAGAGCGAGAGAGAGGTGCTAACATTAGATAAAACAAAGTGGTGGAGCGAATTAGAGAAAGAACAGAGAGAGAGTGAGAGAGAGAGCGAGAGAGAGGTGCTAACGTTAGATAAAACAAAGTGAGATCCATGTAAATGGAGCAGATTGTATCATATAACTCCCTGCGCGCCGACTATTTTTTCTTGTTGTTATGGAAACCAGAGGACTGGATACTCCGCTTGTCATTGGTTGTCTGTCAAAAAAGCACTTGACGTAGGGCGTTTTTTTTCATAAAAGCTGAATTTTTTTCAACTCTAAAAAGACGCTCGGAGCTGCAAAAAAAGAAAGTTGGCGGTGGCATTTAAAAAAAGCGCTCTGGACTTTTATGAAAATATGGTTTACTCCACAGAATTATAATGTAAAACAGATGCTGACGGCTCCAAAAAAGACGCCAAGTGTGAACATAGCCTATCTCGTTTTTTTTATATCTCAGTAATCCAACAACGTGCAGCTCCTCCACTGCCAGAGCATCACCGGAAACATACATTCGTCAGTTATAAAAAGCCAATACAATCACAAAAACCTGGCATTACACACATTTGCACAGTTTGTGCTCTTGGCTCGCTGTTTCTTGCACTGGCTAATCCCAAATTGCTTGCCCGGCGATGCCAGATTGCTCGCCAGAGAGTTCAAAGCTGTGCGTTGAGAGAAACAGACAGAAGGGGGGGGGGGAGGAAGGAGAGATTGCTGCTCCTATAAAAAGTGAACACACAAACTGAATGCTACTATTACTTTATACACTTATTGGCTCGCTCTTTTCAAACTCTTATTTGTTTAGCTTGAATTTGACTGTGAGCAACTAAATAATTTCTCTGAAGGGGGATCGATAAAGTATTCGGATTCTGATGCAGCCTCCTTTAACGTGCGAGACAAATCAAATCCCGTCCGACACAAAAGGTCGAACACTTGGAATTCGAGAGGTTTTATTTCAAGCATGAAATTATGACTCAGATGAGTGATTGCTGCCACACACAAAAAACTTGGCTCCTGTGTCGATTTTTTTCCCCAAGTTCAATTATCTCTAATGATTTTTGCTGTACCGTACGACGTAAAAATTGAATCAAAGTGCAGTAGATCGCAGTCTGAACCTGTGAAATTTTATGAACAATAAAGTTCAGCTAATTGCTTTTTTTCCCCCCCCAGAGAGAGGATACAGATAGGTCTACACTCACTTTCTCAACCATAATGGCTTTTGGTTTCTGCAGAATGAAAGGGGGCATAAAGGGAATAGCCCTTTAAAACCTTGGAAAGGAAAGGAAGGTGAAGAGATAAATCAGATGCAGAGTGGGTGGGTAAAAAAAGGAACTGAAAACAGCATGAAGGACAAAAGAAAATGTGAATATTGAGTGCTTAACCAAAGAGTTATTTAAAATAGGCTGCTTTATCTAATGTCCTGACATTAAAAATTACGCAAGCGTATAGTGCTGCCGCGGCAGAAAGAAAAAAACAGTATCAGTATCACGTTATTACGTGAAAGGTTTATTGTAACAAGATGTTTTTCATGCTTTAACAAGATGTTTTCATTGTTATTAGAATATACTATTTATAACGTTAGAACGTGATACTGTCCATGTTATATTGTGATAGTTTTGTACACAAACATACAGAAAACACTCATAAAAACAGATAAATACTCCATATGCCATTCCCCCTTTTATCCACCTAACACACACACACACACACATACACATACACATGACTCCCCAGCCCCCCCCCTGTTATAATGTTCCCCCCTCCAACCCGTTCTCACACCCATCGCGTAAAATACTGACTCTTGGGCAGTGGCTCTCAGCGTCAGACACCGACGCAAAAATCATCCTTTTCCGTCTGTATGGAACGCACCGGGCAGAGCTGCAGCTCGACCACAGCGCTGTAAGATGACGTAGTATGAACGCCAAAGGGCTAGACGTGAGTCTTGAGGGCGTCAAAAAGTGACTCCAAAGGTCCCGACCCAGAGCGTCCAAAAGTGACTCCAAAGGTCCCGACCCAGAGCGTCCAAAAGTGACTCCAAAGGTCCCGACCCAGAGCGTCAAAAAGTGACTCCAAAGGTCCCAACCCAGAGCGTCCAAAAGTGATTCCAAAGGTCCCGACCCAAAGCGTAAAAAGTGACTCCAAAGGTCCCGACCCAGAGCATCAAAAAGTGACTCCAAAGGTCCCGACCCAGAGCGTCAAAAAGTGACTCCAAAGGTCCCGACCCAGAGCGTCAAAATATGACACTAAGGAGACTTTTTAAGTCAGTAACAAACGCCAAAGGCACCTCACCAAGCGTTGCTTTTGGGGTTTATGTCCCGTTCTTGCCCTGCGTCTCACTGAAATGTACATTCTGTAACCCCAGACACCATCTTTTCCTAAACGTAACTGTCCCGTTCTTGTCCCGCATGTTAGTTAAAAGTATGTCCCAAAGCAGAGCAATCAAAAGTGACTCCAAGAGTCCCGACCAAGCGCGTCTAAATATGACGCTAAAGGAGACTTTTTGCGTCAATAACAAACACCAAAGGCACCTGACCAAGCGTCCCTATTTTAGGTGATGGGAGATTGAGAATGTGTTGCCCCCCACAATGTTGAAACCAAACCTACGCCCTTAGTTATCTGTGCGATCGGATAAGTGATCTCTGTCTCATCTCTGTCTCTCTCGACAGCGCTGGCGGAGGACTGGACTCGAGTTCACACGGAGGACGAGCTCTTCAGGAGATTGTTTCGGGGCTACAGCAAGTGGACGCGTCCAGCGCAAAACATCACCGACGTGGTTATCGTGAAGTTTGGCCTCTCCATCGCACAGCTGATAGACGTGGTGGGAACACACTCATTTGCATTAGGGCTGCACAATATATCGGTTTTTTAAAAAAATCGTCATTGCAATATAAACTGCCGCGATAAACACATTGCGAAAGGCTGCGACATATCGTACTAACGTAATATCGTTATCGCCATATTCAACAAGGTTATCGCATATTTTCCTCATGTCGTGCAGCTGTAGTTTATAGATCCCAAAAAACTGATCACACCGCTTAACCCTTTTGTTGTCTTCCTGTCGACCAAAATTTTAACTTTTCTTTTCGACGTTTTGGTCGTCTTTTCGACACTTTTAACGCTTTTCCCAATCCCATATTTTTTTAAATGGGTCAAATTTGACCCAAGGACAACAGGAGGGTTAAAAAAACATCACCCCTATTGTTGCTTTCTAACTATTTTGCAGTTTATAAGTGATTATTCTGATATGTAAGCATCTAATAATATGAGTTCATCCATTTTAACCCCAATGTATTTGTCACTTTTTGTTAACGTTTGGCTCCAAAAACAGGATGAGAAAAACCAGATGATGACGACCAACGTGTGGCTGAAACAGGTATGGAAGAGTGGTGGTAGAAGTATTCAGATCCTTTAGTGCAGTAAAAGTACTAATACCACACTGTGAAAATACGCAGTCCTGCACTGAAACTGTTACTTAAGTAAAAGTATGTAAGTATAATCAGGAAAAGTACTCAATGCAGAAAAAGATGAAGAAGTAGAAAGTGGCATGAAAAGAAAAGACTCAAGTAAAGTACAAGTACCTCAACATTTGGACTTAAGCACAGTACTGGAGTAAATGTACTTAGTTACATTACAGCATTGTTATATATATGTATAAGCACAAACCTATTATTGATATTAGGTTACTGATCTTACTGCTATTCCTTGTCCCGGTAGTCATCTTTCTAGTAGAGAAACTATTTTCTTTTTGAAGAAACAATTGGCACATCCAAAAATTCTTCTGTGCAGGTGCGTTGGAAAATATCAACTACAAAGGACAAACATCCTGCACTCCGCTCTATATTTACAGAAAACTAGTGTTTCGGTCCAACCGAAATTGATAAAAGAACATTGGAAACAGTGACAAAAACATCGGGAAAAGTGAGAAATGTGAAAAAAAAGAGAAAAAAAATTCATCGGAGGGACCGAAACGTTAAAAGTGCCCTGCCACACATATTTCATGACTTTGTGGTAATGTCTGAAGTTTTACCATGGACTCTGTAACATGTTTTGGGGAAAAATGCCTTGGTTACCTTGTTTCAAGCCATTCTAGCGTGGTATAGAAAGCCTACAGGAAGACTCGGATCGATTTGTGCCAGTTCTCATTAATATTCAACAAGCTAAGCTGTTTGAATCTGATTGGCTAACAGCTAGCCAATGAGAGCCTGGCTGTCAGCATCCTTTACCCAGCCCAACTGGGCGAGCTAATGAATAGTAATGAGCTCAGACAACATGATGTCAGACTGACCAGCTTTTGTGATTGGCCTGATTTCTCCGCTTATTACTTTCCAGTGGCTAGAGCTGGCAGAGGAGGTAGCAGTTCATTTTCACATTCATGACATAACACAAACACATATGGACCTAACATATTTCAAAAAATGCAAGTAAAAACGGTTTTGTATGGCACCTTTAAGTTTTCTATAACTAAATGGTGATGCTATGGCAAGAGCAGAGTGCAGGATTTTTTTCCTTTGTTCCCAGGATTGAAACTATAAAACAAGATTTGATTTCTCTTTAAAATGGCGTGTGTGTCGGCAGGAATGGACGGACTATAAGCTGCAGTGGAGTCCCTCCGACTTCGACAACGTGACGTCCATCAGGGTCCCTTCTGAGCTCATCTGGGTGCCGGACATTGTGCTGTACAACAAGTAAACAACACCAAAACAACTGCAGTTGGCTTCAGTTGCACAAACCCACTGATTGTCCAAGTATAGATAAGACAGACTTTAAACAAGAAACCATCGTTCAGTAGTTAAAGGACAAAACCGTTTAAGAAAAGTTTCAAAGGAAATGTGGCCCACACAAACATTTAACCATGAAGTTGTTTTGTTGTTAAAGGTCCCATGGCATGAACATTTCACTTTATAAGGTTTTTTAACATTAATATGAGTTCCCCCCCAGCCTGCCATAAGGGGAAAGGTTACCTCCCCTTTCTCTGCTTTGCCTGCCCAGAGAATTTGGCCCACCCATGAGAGAGAGAGAGACATCATGGCTTGCAAACAAGCAAAGCATGGCAGTTGGTCAAGGGCCCCTCTATATAAAAGATCTATATAAAAGAGACTTCAGATACAGTATTAGGGGACCACTAAGGTCTATATAAAAGAGACTTCAGATACAGTATTAGGGGACCACTAAGGTCTATATAAAAGAGACTTCAGATACAGTATTAGTGGACCACTAAGGTCTATATAAAAGACACTTCAGATACAGTATTAGGGGACCACTAAGGTCTATATAAAAGAGACTTCAGATACAGTATTAGGGGACCACTAAGGTCTATATAAAAGCATCCAAAAAGCAGCATGTCATAGGACCTTTAAAGGTTTTTTTCAACCTGAAAACTAAAAATGAAAGCTATGCAAGTGAAGACTTTATTCAAGTCCTACTTTTCAGTCTCGTCCTTCTTGGCTCCTCATTTTTGTCATTCTCCAGATACAAACACACACACACACACACACACACACACACACACACACACACACACACAGACACTTTAAACAGACCCGACTTTGGATTTCTGTAGGTGGAGCTGGAAATTATCTGTAGTGATCAATTACCCGCTTGATCCATAACGATGTCCTCATCCGCTGAAGAGCGTACGAGGAGGAAAGGTCACTTATACGGAGCCAAACAGCTTGATGGTACCACAGCGTTTCTGCATATTCCAGCGTTGATACATGCATATGATCCTGTTGAATAAGTTACCCTTATTCCATTGCATCTGTGCAGCGATCTTGCATCATACGGTTTTAAGTCAAAGTCTGGTTTCCTGCCCTCAGGGCGCTGAGGAAGTATTAATCCTTAAATGTGTCTGGATGGAAACGAAATTTTTCTCTTCCTTCAGCGTTTGTGTAAATGAGCTTGCATCATGAATACGGTGTTAACATTCAGTGATCAATTATTAAACAGTGCCTGTGTAAGAAGGGGCATATACAGTAGCTCTGTGTTTATTAATTCACCTTTGGAGTTTGAAACATAATGAGACGGAAACTTGCCTTGCCGGAGAAAAAAACCCAACTTAAATCCTCAGTAGTTTCCATCCACACGTTGTTATGAAAATAAAGTAATATGGAATTGAAAATGCCTTCTGGAAAACTCTAAAGTTTGATTAAATTTCAGGAATATCGACACAAAGTTTGTATGTTCGATTTCATCGGATTTTTCTTAAATCGGTAAATGGCTTGTGCGATAAACACCGACGGTATCGTTATTTGCCGAATAAATAATGAGTTTCAATTATGAATCATTTTATGGTTGCAACCCGCCATGAAACGAAGAAGAAGAAGACGTTTTTGGTAATTTCCGCCACATATTTCCGCTTTCTTTGCAGACACGGCGGGTGTCAACAAAGACTGAGAATATAAGTGGGCGAAAGAGCGGACGACACATTTAGGGGGCTTAGGAGACCGTTTTGGGCTTTAGCAGAAAGGGGGGAGGGACTGAGAAGTTGTCGATGTTCAAATTTTTAGGCTAAGTCCTGGATCTTCACAATCCTACCTACAGCACCTTTAATTTGCATAAAAACATGTGGACGGAAACATGGCTAGTGATAGTGTCCTTTCATTTTCTTGTCAATTTATAATATTTTCTTGCCTTTGATTCCTGTCTCATTGCTATGCTTCCTCCCCTTCATCTTCTTCTTTTTCCAGTGCAGACGGAGAGTTCGCCGTCACCCACATGACCAAGGCCCATCTCTTTCACACCGGCCGTGTCCGCTGGGTGCCCCCGGCCATCTACAAGTCCTCCTGCTCCATTGACGTCACCTTCTTCCCTTTCGACCAGCAGAGCTGCAAGATGAAGTTCGGCTCCTGGACGTACGACCGCGCCAAGATCGACCTGGAGCCCTTTGAGAACACGGTGAACCTGAAGGTTGTTCTGCTTTTCAATTTGGAGTTTGTGCCATTTAAGGCTACATTTCCATTGCTGCGTTTTGGTTTGAAAATGAATATCTTCTGCTACGTTGCCCCCTCTCATTCCCCCTGCTCTGGCGTTTTCCCCTCTCATTCCCCCTGCTCTGGCGCTTCGATTAAGATTCCTGCGCACAAAACACATGTAATTTATAAAATCTGATGTTTGATTCTAAACTAGCCGACAATATAACGGCCTACAAGTCCAGCTAAGATGATTAGACCATTAAACACACAACTGGTTGGGTCCTTTACTCTTTCTACAATGGGAGGATTGTTCTTTACTTTTAATACTTTAATACTTTTAAACTACATTTCAGAGTATTTTTTACAGTGTGGTGTTAGTACTTTTACTAAAGTAAATGATATGAATACTTCTTCCACCGCTGGTTGTTTTCCAGCTCTGCTTCTTTACCTCCTCTTATCTACAGTTCACACATGTTCTTTCCCAACGTTTTGTCTTGCAGATGGATGCCAGCTAAACGCTCGGGCTGCTTTTTGCTTTTAATTGACAGAATAGTTCTCAGCATGTTGCCGTTTCATGGCAGCATTAACGTCTGGGGAAAAGCAAAATGTATGAATTTGTTTTCCAAGAGACTAAACGGCTATTCATGAAAAAGATTTCTCAGGCTTAAAATGCACGGATTTTCTTAATGGTGTTGTTGTGACTTTCAAAGCAGAGGAGATACATATAAGTTATCCAGACAAAGTAGTCTTTAGCAACATGCTAATTAGCACTTTATTTTTGGGTTGGAGTTTCACTTTCCTATTTTTCTGTACCGTAAAATAGGCCTATTGACATTTTGTTCACTTTGGTATCGCTTGACATATCTGGACACCAATTGAATGGATTCCCATGAAATTTGGTCCAGCCAATCAGTTATCCTAAAAGATGAAGCCTACTAACTTTTGTGATTTGTGAATGACATTTTCCTCTAGCGCCACCTTGAGGTTCACATTTGTGCTTTTGAGTGAAATATCGCAACAAATATCTGATGGATTGCCATGAAATTGGTACAAAACCTTCATGTTCCTCTCACGATGAAGTTTAATAACTTTGGTGATCCTTTAGCATTTCATTCAGTGGCGTTATCAGGTAGGATTCATCTTCTGTGGACCACGAATGTCTGTACAAAATCCATACAAAAGTTGTTGAGATATTTCAGTCTGGACCTAGGGCGTAATTTCCACTGGGGACACTTTTCAAAATCCTGTTTGTGTCCTCCCCACTTTCAAATCAGTTTGATATTATAAGTCTCGTTGATTGGCCCCTATTTTAAGCAATAAAGAAAGTAAGACATTGTTTTCTTATACATATTCTGGCATATGCTCACTATGGTCAACTTGATTATTTCCTGGATTCTGTATCACCATAGTCCATGAATGTATGTAGAAATGCAGGAAATGGGATTCAAATTGAAAACATTTTTCTAACGAAGGACCCCCAGACCCCCTTTTTGTGGCACCTACATCGTGGTTGCAGCTGCTGACGGGGTCCTTCTCAACGCCCTGCTGCTCCACCATGCACTGCTACTACTATTATTTCTAGTCATAGTTCTATTATCTTTATTGTTACTATAATTGCCACTGTTTGTCATACCAACTGCTATAATTATTATGAATTATATATCTGTATCAGTGTCTCTATGTCCCAACTGTCAGCGGCAGATGGCCGCAAGCCAAGAGCCTGGGTCTGTCCGAGGTTTTTGCCCATTTAAAGGAAGTTTTTCCTCGCCACGGTTTGCCTTGGGGGGCGGGGAATTGTTGGGTCTTTGTAAATTGTTGTCTATATTCGGTCTATCTGTAAAGGGTCCTAAGATAACTCTTGTTGTGATTTGCCCGGAAATAGGGTTAGGTATAAATCAAATTGAATAAAAACAATATCTAATTTCTAGGATTACTGGGAGAGTGGAGAGTGGGCGATTGTCAACGCCGTGGGCACCTACAACACCAAGAAGTACGACTGCTGCCACGAGATCTACCCGGACATCACCTACTATTTTGTCATCCGCCGCCTCCCGTTGTTCTACACCATCAACCTCATTATCCCCTGCCTCCTCATCTCCTGCCTGACCGTCCTGGTCTTCTACCTCCCGTCGGACTGCGGCGAGAAGATCACGCTGTGCATCTCCGTGCTTCTGTCGCTCACCGTCTTCCTGCTGCTCATCACGGAGATCATCCCGTCCACGTCGCTGGTCATACCGCTGATCGGGGAGTATCTGCTCTTCACTATGATCTTTGTCACGCTGTCCATCGTCATCACCGTGTTCGTGCTGAACGTGCACCATCGCTCGTCGGCGACTCACACCATGCCTGGATGGGTCCGGCGGCTGTTCCTGTCGGCGGTGCCGCGCTGGCTGTGCATGAAGCGTCCGAAACATGGTGTCAGGCCTGTAAGGTGAGAAATCAGGGAAGGCACACCAGGTTTACTGTATGCGCAACAATGGAACCCACTGCAGTTCTAGGCAAGACCCGCCCTACCAAGCAACCCGATTTGTTGAGGTAAGGCATTGACCACGATTAGTTGAGTTTAGGATAGTCTCGCTTTGCCAGACCTTCCTCCAGGTCACACAGCATTCCGGGAAGTCCTACACTGTGACAAGAGTGTGTGAATGAAACAAAAACGTTTCAAAACATCCACCTCCCCCTCTTTTGTTTCCACGAAATCGCAAGACGCTCACTTTTTGACGTCTAAACTTAATGTCCACTGAAACAACTGGCAGCGCGGAGCCCTGTTCCTGACGCACAGTCCCCTTTTAATCGGGTAAACAACATTTGAGGTCTGGAAGTTCGGTCTGGACTTGATCCGTTGTGGAGCGACTACGCTCGAACCAGAGATGTTTGGACCAATCAAATTGTCAGGGGGCAGGCTTCATACGGCCAGATGATCAACAGTAACGTAATCAACCACGTCACCAAAGAGCGCTTCTACTTCTTCCAGCGTGCGTGCAGTTCAGTTCTGTTGACAACGATGCGTCGCTCAACATACGTCACATACTCCATTGCTCTGATTGGTTGTAGGTCTATCCAATTGAGTGCAGAGGCATTTTCTTTCCAGGTTTGATTGACACACGCCCCCCCAATGGAGCAGTATCAGACTCATATTCTGACTAGAATCTGAGTATGACCACGTCAGGCTAGGCGTGTATACATTTTCATACGATATCGTACGCGCCCGCTCATGAGACTGCGTTTGACCCCTTTCAGATCCACGTCATCATTTGATCCAGTGTTTCCCCCAGTGTACTGCAAGCCTGGTGGCCCACCGGCCCTAAGTCTCCTCCTCCCCCCCCCACTAGGCCTAAGCCACTTTTTTAATGTATTTTGAAGACGTTTTTACGGACTACACTAACAGTGGGGCGACTCTGTCGGATACTAAGACGTAGACATATTTTCAAATCTCCAGTTAGCTTTTAGCACTGACTTCATGTACGGCTTTAAGGAAATCTGTTTCATAGCTTTTTTTTTATTCTCTTGACCAACTGCCACTTTGCTCGTTTGAAAGCCATGATGTCTCTCTCTCATGGGTGGGCCAAATTCTTTGGGCGGCCAAAGCAGAGAAAGGGGAGGTAACCTTGCTCCTTATGACCTCATAAGGAGAAGATTCCAGATCGGCCCATCTGAGCTTTCATTTTCTCAAAGGCAGAGCAGGATACCCAGGGCTCGGTTTACACCTATCACCATTTCTAGCCACTGGGGGACCATAGTCAGGCTGGGGGAACGCATATTAATGTTAAAAAACCTCATAAAGGGACATTTTCATGCCATGGGACCTTTAATGCCCAGCCAGGTCCTTGTCGGAAAAAAAAGACACTTGGCAATGGGCTAAACAAGTTTGGGGGAACACTGTGATCCCTAGTTATAGCAGCTTTAAGTGAAATGTTGCCACTTGTAAGTATTTTATTTAGGTGAAGCTCTTTTACAGCAATGTTTGAGAACTTTGGCTTCATTAGCCGAATAAAAAAAGAAGGGTTTTTGTAGACAAACAATGCCCACTGATATGTTGTGTTTGTTGTCTCAGGCGGTGCCACCTGACTGATGGACTCCTCCCCATCCAGACTCCGGGCCCCTCCCACAGCTCGCCCGCCTGGATCACTCAGGAGTCTGATATCCATCTCCATGGTTACCGGGAGGACGAGAACAGTTGCCGCAGGAGCCGCCAGCTCAACTCCTCGGATGCAGGTGACGAAATCCACTACTGCAATCTCCACGGTTACGCAAACGCTCATCGCTCGGGGAGGTTTAGGGGGAAGGTAGCCGGGCCACCAAGGATTTCTCCCCTCTCTTCTTCTTTCCCCCCGTCTCTGGGTTACATACTCCTCCCACAGAGACACTCCTCACTCGGCTCGGACTGGGACACCCCTCCTGAGGAGCGTGGTTCGTTCCAGAGCCCACCTGCCTCTGTGCCGTCTCCGGCGGTGCTCTCGGCCCTGGAGGGGGTGACCTACATCGCAGAGCATCTCAGAGCCGAGGATGTAGACTTCTCAGTGAGTGCCGACGTCCCTTTCTTTTTTGTTGTTGTTGAGAGGAAGCGGTTGGTCTTGTCCTGTCTTATATATACGTCTTTATTTTATTATCCAGTCAGTCAGTCATAACTGAAGAAGAACATACATTGCTCAGCATAAGTGAATACACCCATGCTAAAGTTGACAAAAAGAGGAATAAATAAAACATCTCTTGGAAATTGATCTTAATGCCTTAATTAAAACAATTTGGAAAAGTCCAACCTTTTAGGACACCGATTTTCTTTGTGAATGAATAATGTATCGTAAATAAATAAATGTTCTTCCTTAAAATACACGGGGCATAAGTAAGTACACCCCTATGTTAAATAGAAGCAGGCAGAATTTTATTTTTAGAGATTGGCATGGGGTACTTTCCATAAGATCATCTCTCAATGCAAATCAAACCAGCTAGGCTAACTGAAATAAAACCATGCCAATCTGTAGGTATGGTGAAGGGTATGTGATGATGTGGGGGGGCTATTTTAATTCCAAAGGCCAAGGGAACTTTATCAGGATGCATAGTATCCTGGATCCATGAAATAACTGGCCTTTAAAAATAAACATCTGACTGCCTCTATGGGAATTTAACATAGGGTGTGTATACTTATGCCCCCTGTATTTTATGGAAGAACATTTATTTATTTACGATACATTATTCATTCACAAAGAAAATTGGTATCCTTAAAGGTTGGATTTTTCCTCATTTTTTTAATTAAGGCATTAAGATCAATTTCCAAAAGATGATTTTTTTTATTCCTCTTTTTAATCAACTTTAGCATGGGCGTATTCACTTGAATACTGCTGAGCACTGTAAATAAACTACTTTAAAGTAGTAGTAGTAAAGAAAATTGCTAAATTGTTGAGTAATTAATTGTTGTTAAGTAA
Source organism: Perca fluviatilis (assembly GCF_010015445.1). Classification (NCBI taxonomy): domain Eukaryota; kingdom Metazoa; phylum Chordata; class Actinopteri; order Perciformes; family Percidae; genus Perca; species Perca fluviatilis. The sequence goes on along the minus strand of NC_053135.1, from coordinate 17,863,081 downwards.
AAGTACTAATACCAATCTGTACAAGTAAAAATTGAAAATTTGAAAGTCCTGCATTGAAAATGTTACTTACTGTAAGTAAAAGTCTGTAAGTATCGTCAGGAAAATGTAGTTAAAGTATTAAAAGTAAAGAACTCTCCTCCCATTGTAGAAAGAGTAAAGGATCCAACCAGGTGTGTGTTTAATGGTCTAATCATCTCAGCTGGACTTGTAGTCCGTTATATTGTTGACTAGTTTACTTTAGAATCAAACATCAGATTTTATAAACTACATGTGTTTTGTGTGCAGGAATCTTAACATGCAAAGTAACTAGTAACTAAAACTGTAACAGATGAATGTAGTGGAGTAACTAAAGTAACTAGTAACTAAAGCTGTAACAGATGAATGTAGTAGAGTAAAAAGTCCAATATTTCTCTCTGTACTGTAGCGGATTAGAAGGAGAAAGTGGCATGAAAAGAAAAAGAGAAAAAGCAAAGTACAAGTACCTCAACATTTGGACTTAAGTGCAGTAATGGAGTAAATGTACTTAGTTACATTCCACAGCTGGTCTCCTTTTTGTGTCTTTTGCGTCTCTGCAGGTGAAGGAGGACTGGAAGTACGTTGGCATGGTTGTAGACCGGATCTTTCTGTGGATGTTCATCATCGTGTGTCTGCTGGGGACCGTCGGACTCTTCCTGCCTCCGTGGCTCTCTGGGATGTTTTAGAATCAAACTGGAAATCAAAAAAGAAAGAAAAAATGAATACAATAATTAATTTAAAAAAAAGTGTCTGCATGTAAAGAATAAGATCAATCAGTTACCAAAACTCTCGTAGAAACTCTTACCAAAAGTTTCACTTGATTTCCCTCTTATTTTGAAAATGTCATAATCCATTAACCTTCCTGTTGTCTTTTTCAAAATTTTCTTTATCAGAAATTTGGGTTTCTTTCAACCAAATTGCCCAAAAATAACACAGACGGTTTCATACAACGCTCTTCACAAACAAAACGAAGGATCGGTTCAATACTTTCATTGAATTTTGAGTGTTTGATTCCATTTTATAGCACTATTCTGACTAAACTTTGACAGTCTGTGATCATCCATTACCATACGTTCTTTTGATCTTAACTACTAGTCAAAATAATGAATTATTTCTATACACAAAAAATGTGTATAATTTCTTATAAATGAGTTTTATTGATCACGACTTCCCAAAATAAGTGGAAAACTAGAGTTAATAAGTTGGTGTTTTTGGTGTTGATACTGATGGTCGTGGAAAATAAGCGACAAAAACGTCAAAGTAAGAGAAAGAAATGTCAAAATAAGCGACAAAAACGTCAAAATAGGAGAGAAAAACTTCCAAATAAGAGAAAAAACGTCAAAATATTCAACAAATACGTCAAAATAAGAGAAAAAACGTCAAAATAATCAACAAAAATGTTGAAATAAGAGCAAAAATGTCAAAAGAAAAGAAAAAAACGTCAAAATAATCAACAAAATGTCAAAATAAGAGAAAAAACGTCTAAATAATCAACAAACTTAAAATAAGAGACAAAAAAACCTCAAAAGAGACAAAAATATCAAAATAAGAGAAAACAAACGTAAAAATAAGCGACAAAAATGTCATAACAGGAGAGAAAAACGTCAAAAATAATCAACAAAAACGTCAACATGAAAGAAAAAAACGTCAAAATAATCAAAAAAAATCCCATCAAAATAAGAGACAAAGAAAAAGTCAAAATAAGAGACTAAAACAAAAGTCAAAATAAGAGACAAAAACGTATGTAAAATGGAGAATATTAGTCCGTATTTCTACGGACTTTTTTAACAGTGTACATTGTTGCTAATTGACTCAGCTGAGTACACAATCTTGGAAATGCACAAAAACAAATTAAAGCTGGAATCCAAGTACTTCCAAACAAGTTCCTTTAAGTACTTGCTTATTCTATGCGCGTGTGGATTTCAGCAGAATCCAGTTTTTCTTTGAGTCTGACTGGATTCGGTTCGCCTGTTCTGCCGTCGCTAAAGGACAAACCTTAACTGGACATTGTTTTGATGCTCAGCTAGCCTGCATGTATAACAATCAATGCCCTTAACATTCAGAGTTAAACAGCTCCGAAATCACCATAAGCATTTTTATTTACATATAGTCTGGTGGGTTTGGTGATGGTGATTTCGGGTCTGTTTTGTGTTACCAAAAAGGATAACAACTTCTCCGAACAACTTCTGAATCAGAAATTCACACCTGAATGTAGCATTTGTTGGCTGTCGCACATCTGGTCCCAGCCATGCGAATGTTGCCTAGTGCTAACGTGTGCTAACATGGACCGTTACCGGAGTAAATAAATTAGTGCCTAAAAATGTATCAGGATGCAGCCCTACAAGAGAAGAGTCCAACAATGATTGTATTTGGACATCTTTAGCACGTTTTGTCTTTAAAGGGGTGATAGAATGATTATATAGGGTATTTTACTGTTCCTTAAGGTCTCCTAATAGGGTATGTAACATTGGTTGGGCTGAAAATTGCCCGAATGCTATTTTATTAGGCCCTTAACTACCCTGTGAATATGGCTCTATTTGGAACAAGAGCTTTTCTTCCAAATATGGTGTGCTCATTACTATTCCGAATGAGCTACGTGCTGATTGGTTTGAGCAAACTACATAGAAACACATGGGAGACTCATATTTCAGACACTGCAAAGTTATACATTGTTTATCGGGCTATTCCATTACAAAATTCACTTCTGAAACTTTTTTATGCGAGAAATCAACTATGTAAAGCTCAAATATGGGCCGCTTTACAAAAATGGATGGCTAATTGCAAATTTTGTCCGACTGTGTGTCGGAGTTCAACGCCGGTGCTGCCTGTGTTGCTGCCTCGCCGCCCGGCCTGCCTTCCTTCACACACCCCGGCCTGCTGTGAGGTACTTGGAGCTCCGTTACGACTGGCAGTCCACTGCACTCCATACCCGCGCAAAGTCACCGTCTCTTGGGCTAATGACAACCAAATGCCCCTGCCCTGACAGAGCTCCAGGGCCTGCAACTCCCCTCTTCCTGCTAGCTAAATGCCCGGTGTATGTGAGTGAGAGCGCGGTCAGCGAGCTTGTTACGCCAGCAATCTCTTACCACAGGTTTCAGTTAATCTTTTAATGTGTGTAATTATAATGTGTTGAGTTATTTAAACAAACGATTGGGGAAATAAACGCCGCTTGTCCGCGAGTCCCATTGATAGAGCCTGCAGCTGGATGTAGATTTGTAGCTACAAATCACGGATAGTTAGCTTCATTTTCGGCGTCATTCCGAGTATATTTACAGTTTGAATTTCGTCACGCCACGTATACAACATCTAACTAAATGTCTTATAAAGTTAACAACGGTGTCCGATTTCAAATTAATGAATATTTGTGAAGAGTAGGGCTTCCGTTAGCTGCAACTGTCCCTTCAATCCTAGCTACCTGTGTAGCTACAAATCACGGATAGTTAGCTTCATTTTTGGTCGTAATTCGAGTATATTTAGGGCCCGAGCACGAAAGTGCGAAGGAACCTATTGTTTTTCGTCAGATTATTTTTCCGAGTCCATCGTCGCATTTTTGAGGGGGTTAGCATGCACGAAAACTCACAACAATTTGCAAACATGTCACAACTGGTGAAAATTGCAAAGATTCAAAATAATTACTCATATGCACCACTAGGTGGCGCTATTGCAGAAAAACCCGCGTTTGGTCCTATAACTCCCAAGCCGTACATCGCACATTCAAAAACCATATATCTTCGCATTCCCTGGATCCAGTTGAATCTCCTGATATAGGCCACGCCCATTTCCGCCTAGACTTTTATGCGTGAAAAATGGCGATTTATTGAAAACTCCTAGACCGTGCGACCGATCTGCATGAAACTTGGCAGGTAGCATCTCTAGACGGACCTGACAAAAAGTTATCCAAAGATTTTTTATAGGATAAAAATTGCACATATTACGTACAAACAAATGTGTGTAGCTAAGTATGAAAACACCAACTTTGCCATATCTCAACCAAAATAATTGCTATTAACGCAAAACTTAAGATTCTTGTTTGCCATGACCCTCTGGAGGTGCCCCACACATTTTACGAACATTGCCCACTAGGGGGCACTACAAGTACATAAAGTTTATACCTCGTGAACTGCTCATCCGATTTTTACAAAATTTGATGGGTACCATCTAGGGCCACTCATGAGGCCACCCCTATAGTAAGGTACGGACTGGTCAAAGTGGGCGTGGCCTATGTGACCCTAATTGGTTTTAGCCCTTGGGCACATTTTTGACGGCCTCAATATATACGAAAACTCACAAAAATTGGCGCCCACATAAACACCTGGGGGCTTTGCGAGACTGTACAGCGATTTGGCCCATACCTGTAAGCGGGCTCCATAGCGCCCCCTAATGCGTAGAAGGCCTTAACTTGGACATAGTTGTTCCGATCTTCACCAGATTTAATACCCATATTGCTCTAATCATTGCAGACATATTTCCCATTTACATTCATTAGCTCCGCCCAACCGGAAGGCGGCCATTTTTAATTATGCATTTTTCAGGTGTTTTACATTCTTTCGAACTCGTCCTAGGCCGTGACTTCAATCTTCTTGAATCTTTGCAGGAAGTATCTGTTGACCCTCATAATGAAAGGTTATCCAGAGAATTTTGATAGTTGAAAAAATGCGGAAGTTATAGCAACTTACTGTCTAAACAGGAAGTTGCGTTATCTTGACAACAATTGTTCCGATTGCCCCGAAACTTCAATTTCAATTCAATTCAATTTTATTTATAGTATCAAATCATAACAAAAGTTATCTCGAGACACTTTACAGATAGAGTAGGTCTAGACCACACTCTATAATTTCCAAAACCCCAACAATTACAGTAATTCCCTCAAGAGCAAGCATTAGCAGTGGCTATCGCGACAGTGGCAAGGAAAAACTCCCTTTTAGGAAGAAACCTCGGCAGACCCAGACTCTTGGTAGGCGGTGTCTGACGGGCCGGTTGGGGATGTGATGAACAGTGGCGATAATAGTCACATTAGAGGTCACAGTGACTTCGAAGGTTCGTCGGAAGTTCATGTCATAGCAGGGCACATCGTGTCATACTGAGTAGTGCAGTCCCCTATACTGGATCCAGACTACTCTGTGCATAGGAACATCACAGCAGGGCGTTGCGGGATGTAACGTGGCGCTGCCGAGCATGGGTGGATGCGGCGGATGCAGCAGGACGCAGCAGGATGCGGCCGGGAATTGCAGAGAATCGCAGAGCATAGCTCTGCGAAGAAGAAACATAAGGACTCCGGGGAGTAAACTCCCCAGAGCTAGATTAGTAACAAGCAATTCTGGGACAGGATGCATACAAAAGTAACAAGTAGAGATGAGAGAGCAGCTCAGTGTGTCATAGGAAGGAAACAGCCTCCCCTGCAGTCTAGAATTATAATAGCATAACTAAGAGAGGCAGGTTAAAGAGAGGTGCCTGGTCGGGCTAGAACTCTCCCCAACCGGATCGGGCTGTACTGGTCTGCCTCCCTCTTCTCTCGCTATATTATTAATTATACAGTATATAAAACTGATGACTACGAGGAGAAGCAGGTGGGCCGGGTTAGGTGGACGCTGCAACTCCTCACTCCCTAACTATAAGCTTTATCAAAGAGGAGGGTTTTCAATTTACTCTTAAATGTGGTGACGGTGTCTGCCCCTCGAACCCAGACTGGGAGCTGGTTCCACAGAAGCGGAGCCTGAGAGCTGAAGGCCCTGGCCCCCCAGTCTAGCCCCGCATTCCGGGAGCGCAGTGCTCTAGTGGGACAATAAGGTACTAAGAGCTCTTCTAGGTATGATGGTGCTTGCACATTTAGAGCTTTGTAAGTCAGGAGGAGGATTTTAAATTCGATCCTAGATTTCACCGGAAGCCAATGCAGAGAAGCTAATACAGGAGAAATATGATCTCTTCTCTTAGTTCTCGTCAGAACACGTGCTGCAGCATTCTGGATCAGCTGGAGAGTCTTAAGGGACTTATTTGGGCAACCTGATAATAAGGAATTGCAGTAATCTAGTCTAGAAGTAACGAATGCATGGACTATTTTTTCAGCATCGTTTTGAGACAGGATATTCCTAATTTTGGCAATGTTACGAAGATGGAAAAAGGCTATTCTTGAGGTTTGTTTTAAGTGGGGCGTTGAAGGATATATCCTGATCAAAAATAACTCCCAAATTTCATACAGCAGTGCTGGAGGCCAGGGCAATACCATCCAGAGTAGCTATATCTTTCGAAAACGAAGTTCGGCGGTGCGTTGGTCCTATCACAATAACTTCAGTTTTGTCTGAGTTTAACATCAGGAAATTGTGGGTCATCCAGGATTTTATATCCTCAATACACGTTTGAAGTCTTGCTAACTGACCACTTTCATCTGGCTTAATTGACAGATATAATTGGGTATCGTCTGCGTAACAGTGATAGTTAATTGAGTGTTTCCTAATAATATTACCTAGAGGAAGCATATATAAGGAAAATAGAATTGGTCCAAGCACTGAGCCTTGAGGAACGCCATGGCTAACTTTAGCGTGCTTGGAGGGTTTATCGTTAATGTTAACAAATTGGGATCGCTCAGGGAAAAAAAGGGCTTGAACCAGCTTAGTGCAGCACTAAGATCTAGTAAAACAAGAATGGAGACAAGTCCTTTGTCTGCAGCTGTTAGAAGGTCGTTAGTCATTTTCACCAGTGCCGTCTCTGTGCTATGATTCTTTCTAAATCCTGATTGAAAATCATCAAATAAACTGTTGCTATGTAGAAAATCACATAACTGATTAGCAACCACCTTCTCAAGGATCTTGGATAGAAAGGGAAGGTTAGATATAGGTCTATAGTTTGCTAAGACCTCAGGATCTAGGGTGGGTTTTTTCAGAAGAGGTTTTATCACTGCTACTTTAAATGACTGCGGTACATAACCTGTTAATAAGGACATATTGATCACATCTAGTAGTGAAGTGTTTACCGACTGGTAACTCTTTGAGTAGCCTCGTTGGGATGGGGTCTAAGAGACAGGTAGATGGCTTAGCTAAGGATATCTTTAACATTAATTGTTGAAGGTCTATAGGATAAAAGCAGTCTAAGTATATGTCTGGACTAGTCGTTCGTTCTAGCGGTCCTGCATTTAAAGATGAACTGTTAGAAGTTAAGTGCAAAAGGTGATGAATTTTATCTCTAATTGTTATAATTTTATCATTAAAGAAGCTCATGAAGAGGGGACACGGTGGTGCGGTGGTTAGCACTGTCGCCTCACAGCAAGAAGGTTGTGGGTTCGTACCCCGGTTGGCCCGGCCTTTCTGTGTGGAGTTTGCATGTTCTCCCCGTGTCTGTGTGGGTTCTCTCCGGGTACTCCGGCTTCCTCCCACCGACCAAAGACATGCGGGCTAGGTTTATTGGTGTCCCTAAATTGTCCGTAGGTGTGCATGTGTGAGTGAGTGGTTGTTTGTCTATGTGTGGCCCTGCGATGGACTGGCGACCTGTCCAGGGCGTACCCCGCCTTTCGCCCGACGTATGCTGGGATTGGCTCCAGCCCCCCCACGACCCTGTGCGCGGGATAAGTGGTTGACGATGGATGGATGGATGGAGAAGCTCATGAAGTCATCACTACTCAGTGCTAGAGGAATAGATGGCTCAATAGAGCTGTGACTATCTGTCAGCCTGGCTACAGTGCTGAAAAGAAACCTTGGGTTGTTCTTATTTTCTTCTATTAGTGAAGAATAATAGTCTGATCTGGCTTTTCGTAGGGCCTTCCTATAGGTTTTGAGACTTTCTTGCCAATCCAAACGGGATTCTTCCACTTTGGTGGAGCGCCACTTACTTTCGAGGTTTCGCGAGATTTGTTTTAATTTGCGAGTTTGGGAGTTATACCAAGGAATTATTTTCCTTTGCTTTATCGTCTTCTTTTTGAGAGGAGCGACAGAGTCTAAGGTCGTCCGTAGGCAAGTCGTAGCACCGTCTACAAATGTATCAATTTGAGAGGGACTGAGGTTAACATAGAGGTACTCTGTTATGTTAAGGCACGACATAGAGTGGAATGCTGTTGGAATATCTTCCTTAAATTTAGCTATAGCACTGTCAGATAGGCATCTAGTGTAGAAGCTATTATCTAGTTTAGTATGGTCAGGTAGCAAGAATTCAAAAGTAATTAAAAAATGATCTGATAATACCAAATTCTGCGGAAATATTATTAAATCCTCAATTTCAATACCATATGCCAGCACAAGGTCGAGGGTGTGGTTAAAACAGTGCGTCGCCTTGTGCACACTCTGACTGAAACCGATTGAATCCAGTAATGAGTTGAAAGCAGTAGTAAGGCTCATCCACTTGTATAGTGCTATCTGGATCAATGCCTGGGGGACATGAATCTGTGATATTTTCAACATAATGTCAATACTTGCCTTTCAGTGTGGTCGTTATGTTGTCAGATAGCATCCTGGCTCCGTGTCGGTTTGGGTGGAGACCATCACGCTTCAGCAGGTTGGGCATCTCCCAGAACAAGTTGAAGTTGTCGACATAGGGAATGCTCAGGGAAGTGCAGAGTGGTTCCAGCCAGGTGTGGAGCCAGAACAGTCTGGACCATCTCTCCGCACCCTTCCTGTAGGTAGGTAGAGGCCCAGAGATGACAATCCGCTTACCTGTGCCCATCAGGGTGGAGAGGAGAGTGGTGAAGTCTTCCTGGAGTGCTATCGACCGTCTCTCTCTGATGTCGTTTGTGCCCACATGCACGATGATGTTGTCGACCTTGGCGTGGCGGGCGAGGATGCCGGGAAGTTTGTGCTGGATGTCACGGACCTTGGCACCGGGGAAGCAGTAGACCTTGGAGGGACCGCTAGGTAAAGGGGGAATGTGGAGGTCCCTTACCATGGAGCTTCCGATGACCAGCGTTGAGGTTCAGACAAGGATGTTCCTCCTGGCCTGTTTAGCAACTGTGCCAAAGTTGGCTGCAATCGGCCATTAGATGGCGCTGTTTTAATTTTTTTATTTAATCATCAAAATATTGACACATGGGAAGCCTACTTTGTCTAACTACTCCTGCAACGTGAGTCCGATCGGCACGAAAACTTGCATATACACTCGGAGGACCCTCATGACAAAATGTTATCAAAAGAATATTGATAACTGAAACAATGCGCAAGTTATGGAGGACCAACTTCCTGTAGGTGGGAGTGGAAACAGGAATGGTTATATCTTGCCAACGGCTATTCCAATGGACACAAAACTTAAGAAAGTTGTTCCTCATGTGCCAATGAGGCTGTTTGCCAAATATGTCGTCAATTGGCCTTTAGATGGCGCTGTTTTAATTTTTTTTTATTAATTAGCTAATTTGCTTTGAGCGAAACCTACTTTTTTTAACTCCTCCTAGAGCATGAGTCCCATCTGCACAAAAATGTGAATGTAGACTCGGTGGACCCTCATGACAAAAATATATCAAAAGAATTTTGATAGCTAACACAATGCGCAAATTACAGAGGACCAACTTCCTGTAGGGGGCTGTCGAAACAGGAAGTTGCGTATCTTAACAAGATTTATTCCCGATTGACACCAAATATAACAAAGTTGTTCCGTATAGGGGTTTGAGCATCCATGCCAAATTTATAGTGCATCGGCCATTAGATGGCGCTGTTAGAATTTTTTTTATGAATTATTCACATCGCGATTAATGGGAAACATACTTTGTCTAACTCCTCCTGGGCCGTGGGTCCAATCTGCACGAAAACTTGGATATAGACTCGGTTGACCCTCGTGACTAAAAGTTATCAAAAGAATTTTGATAGCTAACACAATGCGCAAGTTATGGAGGAACAACTTCCTGTAGGTGGGTGTGGAAACATGAACGGTTCTATCTTGGCAAAAGTTTTGCGATTTACATGAAACTTAGAATGTGTGGTCTACATGTGATGTTGCATTTGCCAGTCCCCCCGGGGCAAGAAGCGAGGGCCCGTCATCGCTGCTTGCAGCTTTAATTACAGTTTGAATTTGTCATGCCACGTATACAACATCTAGCTAAATGTCTTATAAAGTTAACAACGGTGTCCGATTTCAAATTAATGAATATTTGTGAAGATTAGGGCTTCCGTTAGCTGCAACTGTCCCTTCAATCATAGCTACCTGTGTAGCTACAAATCACGGATAGTTAGCTTCATTTTTGGTCGTAACTCGAGTATATTTACAGTTTGAATTTCGCCACGCCACGTATACAACATCTAGCTACATATCTTATAAAGCTAACAACGGTGTCCGATTTCAAGTTAATGAATATTTGTGAATTTCAGAGGAATTCTAAAAGTAGGCTAGCTAGCTCTCATTGATAGAGCTACATCCAGCAGCAGGCTCTATCAATGAGACTCGCGGACAAGCGGCGTTTATTTCCCCAATCGTTTGTTTAAGTAACTCAACACATCATAATTAGACACATTAAAAGATTAACTGAAACCTGTGGTAAGAGATTGCTGGCGTAACAAGCTCACTGACCGTGCTCTCACTCACATACACCGGGCATTTAGCTAGCAGGAAGAGGGGAGTTGCAGGCCCTGGAGCTCTGTCAGGGCAGGGGCATTTGGTTGTCATTAGCCCAAGAGACGGTGACTTTGTGCGGGTATGGAGTGCTGTGGACTGCCAGTCGTGACGGAGCTCCAAGTACCTCACAGCAGGCCGGGGTCTGTGAAGGAAGGCAGGCCGGGCGGCGAGGCAGCTACACAGGCAGCACCGGCGCTGAACTCCGACACACAGTCGGACAAAATTTGCAATTAGCCATCCATTTTCATAAAGCGGCCCATATTTGAGGTTTACATAGTTGATTTCTCGCATAAAAAAGTTTCAGAAGTGAATTTTGTAATTGTTATTACTGTCTTCTTTTCCCATTAAAGTGCCCATATTATGAAAAAATCACTTTTTCTGGTATTTGGGGTGTTCTTTTGTGTCTCTGGTGCTTCCACACACATACAAACTTTGAAAAAAATCCATCCATGCTGTTTTGAGTGAGATGTTGACACGTCTTTTTTGGATTCGACTCTAGACGTCACAATCCGAAATGAGCGCTGGGCGCCGCAACCGTTAGCTCGTAGCGTTAGCATTAGCATGCTAACGCTAAGGCTAACACTAGCATGGTACCTTGTTCTCAATAGCAAAGCACTGCTACAACACACAAGTTCACCATAATCTACAAAAGAACTACTTACATGTGCGCCCTCATTTAGAAGTCTCCCAGCTAATCCTGCCTTGTAACTGACTGAAGTTGGAGAAACAGCCTTTCTTTTACTTCTATGGAGCTAGCTAGCTGACATGCTCTACATCTGAGCTACTGAGCATGTGCGAGTGCAATCAAAGATAGTACAGAAGAAGAAGAAGAAAAGAGGTCTCACTCTGTAGCTAAAACAGAAACCAGGTGAAAAGAGGATCTACAGCAGTGAGAGAGAGCTGTGCAGTACAACAAAAATATGGTGTTTTTTGAAAATTAAACCATATAAACCTATTCTGGTACAACCTTAAAATACAATTATGAACCTGAAAATGAGTATAATATGGGCGATTTAAGTTTGACTTAACGTTATTTTAGACTGAATCTATGTGTCAGCTAGCGGTTAGCTGAATTAGCTGTTAGCTAAACTAACTAAAACGTTTTAGCCATCTATGATTGTTTGATTGCTAATGTTAGCTCAAAATGCCATTCAAGTGGCATTTGTTGTGTTTGATTGCTAACTTGTAGCTAGCAGTCATTTTAAATACGTTTTAGCTATCTATGATTGTTTGATTGCTAACGTTAGCTCAAAACGCCGTTAGCATCTAGTAGGCTACTTGATTGCTAACGTTAGCTCAAAACGCCGTTAGCATCTAGGAGGCTACTTGATTGCTAACATTAGCTCAAAACGCCGTTAGCATCTTAGCTAGCAGTCATTTCAAAACATTTTAGCTAGCTAGTGCCCTAAATATAGGGCACTAGTTTTAGCTATCTGTGATTGTTTGATTGCTAACGTTAGCTCAAAACCATAGACAGTATATTGTAGGCTACTTGTCACAAAGTGACGCAAGCGCAGCTCACATCTGCACTCGACTCACATCGGGTAGTGACCGTAGTGACAGCGGGGTTAAACGTTTAACTCCGCCCACATTGAGGTCTGCGGGTCTGCAGTCAGGGGCTTCTCGTTTTTGGGAGGTTGATGTCAACTTCCCGTTTTCAGTGGCAGTTTCAAAATATGAGATTTTCATAGTTAAGGGGTGTCAATGGGATTTTGAGCTTCTATGTATGTCCTATTTGCCCACCGAACTGTCGTTATTCAACTATGACAGGGTAAAATCGGTTTTGCATTCTATCACCCCTTTAAGCTTAAGTTATTTATTTATTTATTATCTGCTCTAGCTTGTCTAACGTTTTAGACACAGGTATGGTGATAATAACAGTATAGAATATGTGAAATTTCTTTTATTGTACCCTGATATTTATTTATTTTAAATTGTTTATTTATTTATTATTCATTTAGCCAAATCTAATATTGTAGTAAAAGTATAATACTCCCCTCTGGGATGTAGTAATGAATAAAATAAAAACCTTTAAAAAGTTGTGTGCTGCAGGTGTCTGGTGTAATGGCGCACCCTGGTGGACATCAGCAGGATCCTGTCTACAAGAGATTAAGTTATTGTTTTTAATGACATGAACAAGAATTAGTCCAATACCGACACTTCTGAGCTCCCGTATCAATGAAAAGTGTACATTTTCACAACTTAGCAATCATCAAATTTACCAGCTTTAAGGGACTGGAAGACATTTACTAATTTGTTGAGGAGTCATTTTGTACAAAATTGGGTGTAGTACTCTCTATAAAATAAATACATGAACATTGTTTCTATTATTTTAACGTTAAGCTGCAGACGCAACGCCCAGACGGCCGACCCTCGGCAGAAAAGGCAGTTGGACTGATCAGTCTCCCCGAGTTGGTCCAAAAAGTGCCTCGGAACACACTGAAGCGACGAGACGTAATCCGTCTCCATAACAGCAGGCGGCGCTAATCTGTATTGTCGCCTAAAAATGAAAACTGGCACCTGATTGGACGAACGGGTCACGTGGGTCTGGCTTCTTCTTGCTGAATCTGTCTTCATTTCAGATCGACAAATGTCAGTTTGAAAGATTTTCGTCAGGTTTTGAGAGACTCTAGTCACACTCATCCCGCTCCCCGTTTCCTGGTTAGCTCTCCACCAATCAGATGGGTCATTTGAGTCCGACTGCCGGCAGTGCCCGCCCCGCAGATTCTACATGTCAAATCAGCCTTAATGAAGGCCGATGGCCCCTCGGACGGACGACGGCATGGAACACACTGAACAGACTCGAGTCACCGACCTCGCCAGACTGTCCGACGGCCGATTATCGTCTTGGTGTGTCAGCGCCTTTAGACCCAGCGACAAAGGGTGGGCAGACCACTACCGTTAGACCCAGCGACAAAGGGTGGGCAGACCACTAACGTTAGACCCAGCGACAACGGGTGGGCAGACCGCTAACGTTAGACCCAGCGACAACGTGTGGGCAGACTGCTAACGTTAGACCCAGCGACAACGTTTGGGCAGACCGCTAACGTTAGACCCAGCGACAAAGGGTAGGCAGACCGCTAACATTAGACCCAGCGACAACGGTGGGCAGACCGCTAACGTTAGACCCAGCGACAACGGGTAGGCAGACCGCTAACGTTAGACCCAGCGACAACGTGTGGGCAGACCGCTAACGTTAGACCCAGCGACAAAGGGTAGGCAGACCGCTAACATTAGACCCAGCGACAAGGTGTGGGCAGACCGCTAACGTTAGACCCAGCGACAAAGGGTAGGCAGACCGCTAACATTAGACCCAGCGACAACGTGTGGGCAGACCGCTAACGTTACACCCAGCGACAACGGGTAGGCAGACCGCTAACGTTAGACCCAGCGACAACGGGTAGGCAGACCGCTAACGTTAGACCCTGCAACAACGTGTGGGCAGACCGCTAACGTTAGACCCAGCGACAAAGGGTAGGCAGACCGCTAACGTTAGACCCAGCGACAAAGGGTAGGCAGACCGCTAACGCTAGATCCAATGACAACGGGTGGGCAGACCGCTAACGTTAGACCCAGCGACAACTTCTCACTTACAATTTGGTCGACATAAAGCCCTAAAAAAAGTTTCCTCAGCCATCAAAGAAAAAAAGCACAAACACACCGGAAAAAGCGACAAAAAAAGACCCAAAAAAGCGGCAAAAATGTATGCCAAAAAATGTGGAAAACTAGCCAGGCCAAAATGTTACTGTGAACCTTAAATGACACGCGGGCCGGATCACAATGAGATCATACGCATCACGGATTTCAAATCAGCAAGCTTTCCATCTGAACAGGTCCCACAGCTGAATGTGAAATGAAACTGAAAACACACTCACACACATAGTCACACCCGGGGACAACCACTAGAGGGCGATGTCCACTCATTCATGCTACCATGTTGTCTCTGGATTGAAATTCATTCACTGGGAACAACCCCTTGAGATGAGCCATCTATGTTTTCAAGGGGGTCCCCAACAATAAGTACCAAACGGGTCCAATAACCAGACAAACAAGGACAGAGACAGACAGAGAGACAGAGACAGATGGAGAGACAGACAGACAGAAGCAGAGACAGACAAAGAGACAGAAACAAAGACAGACAAAGAGACAGAGACAGGGACAAACAGAAAGAGACAGACAGACAGAAGCAGAGACAAACAGAGAGACAGAGACAGACAAAGAGACAGAGACAGGGACAAACAGACAGAGACAGACAGAGAGACAGAAACCGAGACAGAGACAGACAGAGAAACAGAGACACAGAGACAGACAGACAGAGAGACAGAGATAGACAGAGACAGACAGAAACAGAGACAGACAGAGAAACAGAGACACAGAGACAGACAGACAGACAGAGAGACAGAGATAGACAGAGAGACAGAGAAAGACAGAGACATACAGAGAGACAGAGATAGACAGAGAGACAGAGATAGACAGAGACAGACAGAGACAGATAGAGAGAGACAGAGACAAACAGACAGAGAGACAGACAAACATAGACGGACAGAGTGTATAGGGAGAGAGAGAGAGAGAGACACACACACACACACACACACACGCACACACACACACACAACTTAACATTAATCTGGTTTACCATATTCATAGGTTAAATACATGGGGAAGTGATAGTATCAGTGATAACAGTCCAGTTAGGACATTGTTCTATACATGTACAGATGTATAGTGGAGAGATGAAAGGGATCGAATGTTGACGGGAAAATTATTCCAATCAGATATAGCTCTAAATATGAATGCTTTTTTTTAGCTTATACACTAAGACTGCAGGAACCGGAAAACGAGAATTATGAAGAGTGTCTCAGCTGCTAAGTGGAAGAGAAAGGAACCATCAGCTGCTTTAAACAGAGGGGATGATTGAAATGAATTTTTAAACACTGGAAAAAAAGAAATGGCAGCCAATGTGTTTTTTTTCTTTTGCAAAATGTGATGAATCCCATCTTGGCATGAATTACAATCCCCTTTCTATAAATCGGAGATTGGCATCCGAGGCGTGATCCAGACAAATTCACTTCTCTGAAAACTGAAAAATCTCAAAGTAGTGACAGACAGATGTGTGGGGGGGTCGGGCTGCTTTTAGTTTATTTGCGTCACCTCCCAGCATCCTCCGGGAGAGTCCCGATGGAGAGGGGGGAGCCGCCCTCTCCCGATTACAGAGGTGAGCCGTGTAATTTAACGCGCTAATGACACGCTGCATCACACGGCTGGCATTAAAGTTACACATCAGACGCCATGTCACTCTGCAGCTGCTTTTTGGCCATTTCTTCAACTCTCCTTTTTTTACTTTTTTTACTTACTCGTCTTCACACTTTAGATTTTCATCTCAGATCTTTGAATTGGGTTTTTTTGGGTACGTTTTGTGCGTTTGTTTTCATGCCTGAATATGAGATATAGCAGAAAATAAAGCCACGCATGTCTGCCATGGCTTCACACTGGCCCGCTAATTTCACTGAATGAAAAATACGATTCCTCTTAAAAAAGGGACGATTCATCCTGTCTGTCACGGTCCGATTAGCCTCAGCATCTGCGAAATCCCACGTGAATTCCTTTATACCTGTGTGTGTGTGTGTGTGTGTGTGTGTGTGCCACATATGATATAATTGGCTATGACAGCAGCAGAGAGAATCAGAGCTTCACTGACACCTACACACAGAAAACACATCTGAGCCGATTTCTCTCATTTCAACGTCGATTAGGGTGTACGGTCTTGGCGACCAATGTTGGTGAGAGTTAAGGCCTCTTTACAGTCGGCGTTCCCGACCTGTCGCACGACAACGTGACGTCAAAATGACGTAGATCTCGCTGGCGCGCCAGGATTTTAAGTTGAGCCAGAAAGCGATCAAAGTCGAAAAGATGGAACAGCAGGTAATTTTCAGTGTAGATTCCTGTCTGAGAGAAGCTCGGAGACTTGGCTGCACGGGAGAAGTTTGCTGATAAATCCGCGCAACGCAACGAGGCCGCAGGTGACGTCTATTCTCTGGTTCCGTGAGCGCAAACTTAATATCGAGAGAAGTAAACGAACGAGTCAAGACGGAGGCTACATTCACGTCGCTAACGTTTTGGTTGTTAAGCGGAGCTGTGAGCCAAAAGCGATCACCGTGCACACACGTGTTTTTAGCTCCAGTAGAAGAACTAATCTCTGTTTAATCTAACACGCCCAAACCGCATATCTCATCATCAACATTCTGGTATACTGGGCATAGACAGGAGGCAGCGTGGAGACTCCGCCCGCTGCTGGTAGTTGCCATGGTAACGTTAGCAGCTTTAGTCTCAGAGAACGAGACGTCGTGACTGCTAAGACCCAATCAGGAGTCTCCATTGGCGGCCGTTGAGACTGCAGACACAAAACCGCAGATTACCAACCAAAGTGTTGGTAATCCAAATGTCTCCGGTTTAGGGGCTCGGAAACGCCAGAGCAGGGGGAATGAGAGGGGGGAAACGCCAGAGCAGGGGGAATGAGGGAGGGAAACGTAGCAGAAGATATTCTTTTTTAAACCAAAACGCAGCAATGGAAATGTAGCTTCAGCAGGTGGAGGCTGTGAGAAAGAGAGATGGGGAAGGTATTTTAAAGACGTCGACCCACGCTCAAGCGGCTGATCTTCAACGCCGAGGGGCTGCTGAATCGGAGGAAGTCGTAAACTGAACGGAGAATACGAAGGCCAGACAACAAAGGTTTTGTGCCGTCAACAAAGATCACACGACTGGATGGATTTCAAAGCACGTCGGCATTTGCGGTTTTGTTCTTGGGCGTTCAAAGCTTCCGGCGAGCAGGGGAATGTGACAGCAGCTACTCCCGTTTTTGGACGGCGAGGATCCGAGCGTGAGGGGGGATTATCAACCCCCGGAGAATCCACAGATACAAACACGAAATCCTGTTTACGGCCTCCCACGCGTGAGGACAGACAAGAAAGGTAAAGAAACACAGGAACAGATGAAAGCTCCATACGCTCTTGTCAGCAGTTTTTTGGAAAGGAGACAGAAGAAGGATGGCATTTGGATATTTGCATTGGAGATAAACGGGCTTTTGACAGGCCTGGGTTTGCAGCACATTTTGGGGGAAGAAAGGGTTTAAAACAAGTCTTAAGTCAGGTTTTCTCTCCACAAAATCATCACAAAAGAGAATACCAGAGAATGGGGGTTGGCAAGGCTGTAGGTAATACCAACAACTCAATTACTTCACCAGATGCTGAGGTCTAAGGCTTTCAGAACTCTCAATCTACAACTCTTTCAAAATTACATTACAAAAATTACATTACAGGTCTTATCAGTTCAAAAAATACATGTGAATGTCACGGGGCAAATGAGTCTTCAACTGCATGATGTGCAATTTCCAAAACGGCTGCTCATATTTTTTTTTTTTATCAAACAAACAGGAGGAAATAGTTGGATTTGTTGGGGACTATTTTCAGTGGCGGATTACTCTCGCATTGCCAGCTCTCTCTCCACAGCGCCGTGGAGTAAGGTTACTGGCTGCACCACAGATGCATTCTGGGAGAGGAGGGAAAAAAACCCCGCCCTGGTTGCGTCCGAAATCCCACACTAACGTGCTATTTAGTAGCTAAAACAGTATGTGAGATCTTTCAGCGTGTCCGAAACCAATAGCACCAAACCAATAGTACGTGAGTTGCAAAATATTACAGTATGCAATCCTGGACACTACGCCAGCATAAGTATCCCACAATGCAAAGCGGTGGTAACGGCAACGCTCATAACAGCCAAACAGACAGAAACTAAGGAGCTCTGTAACGTCCATAACACTCTCGTTTGCATTTTGAAATAACTGTTGGTCTAGTTATTCACCTCTTTCAGTACTTTAAGAGTTATCGGGCGATGCCCGCTAGAGCGGAGGCCGGCAGGCGTTACCATGGTTATGGGTCTCCAAGTCAAACCGGCATGGAGGCTCTGAGGAAGTGACGTTGAAAATTACAGCTCAGTGCGTCCGAAAAGATACACACTCTACTGTTATTTACACAAAAGTATGTTGAATGACAGTGTACATGTTGAGTCTGTAGTGCAGAGGGCTTTGTATGTGAATGCACCATGAAGACCCAATCAAAGCATATTTATTTGCATTTACAGAGACTTGATTGAAGCGGTGATGTTTTGTCTATAAGCCCAGCGAGTTCTCTCCAGATATATTCAGATAAATCAGTGCACATGGCCACTCTTTTGCTTCCAGACCGTTTAATCCCACAGGAGACATAAAACCAAACTTATTTCAGGAACCCAAAGCACATGGTACAATTACACCCAACCGAGTCGAAAAACATTTCCCTCATCACCCTTTGACACGGCAGTGGCTTCGAGTCGAACAAAAACCATAATAATAAGATGTGAGAGAGACAGTCGAGATGTAAACACAATGACTGCAAAAATTAATCTGTAAAATAGCAGAAAAAGTCATGTGTGTAGCTACAGTATATATATATATATTTATGTTAGTCCTAAATAAAAATAATTATTCTCAGTTGGTGAACTTCCGAAAACGTTGGGGAAAAAAATTAAAAAATGTCATAAAAAGCACCAAAACACTGGGAAAAGCGCCAACAAGTTTGGAATCAGCAACAAACGTCAATGAAAGTGTCACAAAGGTTGAATAAAAAGTGACAAAAACGTTGGAATAAACGCTGAATATCCAAAAATAGAAAAAAACGGCAGAAAAAGTGTGACAAAAAGCAAATACAACATTGGAAAAACTCCCAAAATGTTGACAAAAGGCAACGAAAAAGGCAATGAAAAAGGCAATGAAAAAGGCGACAAAAAGGCGATAAAAAGGCAGCGAAAAAGGCGACAAAAAGGCAGCGACAAAAAGGCAGCGACAAAAAGGCAGGGAAAAAGCGACAAAAAGGTGACAAAAGGCAGCGACAAAGGCAGCGACAAAGGCAGCGACAAAGGCAGTGAAAAAGGCAGTGAGAAAGGCGACAAAAGGCAGCGAAAAAGGCGACAAAAAGGAAGCCAAAAAGTCCCTAATCAGCAACAAACGTCAAAGTGTCACAAAGGTCGGAAAAAAGCGACAAAAACGTTGGAATAAACGCCAAAATGTTGACAAAAGGCAACGAAAAAGGTGACAAAGGGCAGCTAAAAAGGTGACAAAAAGGCAGCGACAAAAAGGCAGCGACAAAAAGGCAGCAAAAAAAAAAGCCAAAAAGTCCCTAATCAGCAACAAACATCAATGAAAGTGTGACAAAGGTCGGAAAAAATCAACACAAACATTGGAAAAACTCCCAAAATGTTGAAGAAAGCGACAACGCGGAGTGCTGTAATCTCCCAAAACCGACGTGCGTGGCCGACAAAAGTTGTCGGAACACATACTACACAAATCGAAATGTCAAAAACGACACGGATTTTTGGCCTTTCACACTACTCGCTCTTAATCCAATAGTTGAAAAAAATTTGCTGACCACCACGACAAAAAAAAAAAAAACGAGATAAACTTGTCCGTGTACACGAATCAATAGAGTAAATAACGTGACCATTTCACGAAAAACTCGACGAAAATGTGGGAAAAAGAGACGGCAACAATAGGTCGAAAAAAAGAAGCGACAAAAAACTAATTCCAAAATGTGACAGCTTTCACTGTAACCCCCAAAACCAACCTCCGTGGCCGCCAAAAAGTTGTCGGAGCACAAATTATGCAATTTGAAATGTGTAAAAACAAACAAAAATACCCCTGCAAATCACTTTCTATGGACGATTTCTGTGAAAATATACAGACATGTATCACTGTAACAAATTACCGTAAAAATACGAGATATTTGTTACAGTGTACAAATGTTAACCCAGATATTTCTTAGAGTGTAGCTGGTTATTTTACAGGCCGAGAAGCCGCCTCGAGTCACATTTTTTAAAGGATTTTGCCGATAGTCAACAAGCCAAACGTTGCCGTTGTAGCGAGTTTCGGCACGTCGCTGAAGTGGCTCGTGCGATATGAAGAATTGACTCTATATATATATATATATATATATATATTGGGAGTAATAAAGAAGATCATCTGAATAGGAACTCACAACAATGCACACCGTGTAACTACCACCTAGCTCCGAGAGCTGCTGGGAATTCCCCGCCCTGATTAAAAGCTTCGGAAACCCAAAATACGAGCCAGGCGACACACAAGTTCAATTACAAAGAGTTTAATCCCAAAAATACTTTTTTTTTCTTTCACTTTCCCATTTTGGCACGTAACACATTGTTTGGTCTGGCTGTATCTTGGCTGTAACACTAGAACTGTATAATTGACATTGTCTGAAGTCGTGGCTGTCATGCAATGTTGAACACAGCTTCGCTGATGACTGCAGAAAAGAAGAAGAAGAAAAAAAAGGATGCCACGTTCACGTCGGAAACGTTATTTAGTTATTTTGTCTGCCCACCCTGTGGTTATTACGTATATGTATTATATGTGGGGATTTTTGTAGCATTCCAAGATATTTAATGATGGCCAAATTCAACTCAGAACACAGCTCTACTTAAAGAAAAAGGAGGAACATGCTACAGTTTATCATTCAACATCCATCAGTTTGGTTATTTTGTTGCCATCGAGCTGCGGCAACATCTCCTCGTTTTCTTTTTTTCCGTTTTGACGTGAACGCAGCATTAGACAACAGTCCGTGTGAGACATTCAACAGTCCTTGTCAGTTAAGACAGAAATGCTAATTTCGGCGACTTTCTCGTGAACCATTCTGCACGCAGTCAACCATCTGGGTGGAACGTTGTGTTGAAGGGCAAGTTCAGATGTTTTGAAGTGGATAACACCAACGTGTTCTCGTGAACGGGTCTGTACAATATGGTGAGAAAATCTACGCACGCCACTACGTATTGGTATCCTACGGAACTAGGCAAACCAGTTAAAGGGATACGCCACCGTTTGTTGAAATAGGGCTTATCACGGTCTCCCCTAGCTGTAGATAGGTGGGCCAACGCATTTTTTGTGCATGTATCGTTTTAGTCCGGTGCAACACTGGCAGTGCCGCCGCTAGTTAGCTTAGCGTAGTGAATGGAATCCTATGTTGCCGGTTAGCATGGTGTGAGTGAAAGTGAGCCAACAAAAGACAAAAAAACAACCTAATTACTTGCACTGAGACAAAAAATGCGTTGGCCCACCTATCTACAGCGAGGGTAGACAGTGATAAGAACTATTTCAACAAACGGTGGCGTATTTCAGGAAAAAAGATGGTTGGATTTGGATTAAACACTCCCAAGGAACACGCAATTTCCCCGGAAAGCAAACTCCGCTCCGCGGCATGAAAGTCCCGTGTTTTATGACCCACCCATCCTCCGTGACTTTTTGACGCGATGGGAGTGAGGGACGTACGTTTACCTGATATGCGGCGCTAGTACGGGACACTTAAGAAAGCTGGTGGGTGGGGTACGAAATGTACGTTTTCAGTGACAAGCGGGACAAGTACGGTTTAGCCTAAGTTGCCGGTACTCCTGCCTGCTTCTCCAAACTGGGGGTCGTGCCGACCGTCGTCTACTGTAGCTAACACACCGACTATGCACTCTTAAGAAAAGAAAAAGTAAAGTAACAGAAAACATTCAGGCAGCTTATTACCGACTTTGTCCCAAAAACAGAACATTTTCTGTTATTTAAAATTCTGTTATGCTCAGTTAGTAAACTTCTGAAATGAAATCTATTCTTTATTTAATTTTTTTACACCTTTGAACACTTGTTGCTTTTGACACTCGCTAATCCAAGTGCTGGTTAATAATTTACGCTAATGGCTTTGTGAATAGCTACATTAACTACGCTAATCACTACGTTAGTTGTCGGAGCACAGATAGAGGCTCCATGATACAACTTGAAATGTAAATAATAGGGATGTGCAAAAAAATCGATTCCCATTAAAATCGCGATTCGCGCTCTACCGATTCAAAATCGATTCATAGAATTCCAAAAATCAATTCATGTTTTTTAATAAAAAAAAGAAATTTAAAATTTGTTATGTAATTGTAAAATAATGTATTGTAATTGTACGTCTACTTCAATCGCATGGGAAAAGTAACTACATTTACATACTGTGAATCGTTTTTTAAAAATCAATATCAAATCGTGACATTTTCTGAATCGTGCACCCCTAGTAAATAAGTTTAAATACAACTGTGAGCCACATTTTTGTAACTCAGACACCCACACTTCAAAACATCTGATCTTCGAACCTAACCCTAACCCCTATCCCTACATAGCCAGGGTTAGGGAGTGAATTAGTACTTGGGGACTAATTTGATTAGAAAATGTCCCCCACACAGCATGTTTTGGTTCATCATTGAACTAGAGGAAAAACTTTGTGATTAAACATCATCATCATTTTTTTCCAGGAGCAGCAGAACAGGTTCCAGCCCGTTGGTTTGTTTCACTAAACATCATGGTTACAGGAAGACACTTTGCTCCTCGTCACCGCCAGCAGGCCGACACCACGTGGGATGCACTCGCAACGCTTTCTCAACAACTCTGAGGAACAGCTGATACCAAAACTATTGATTTTAGGACCGTTTTATTTTCAACCTGCACCCTATTCCCCTATGTTTTTGTGTCTAAGTGACTGATGGGAACAACAATCTTTGACGTTGGTCCAGTATTAAGAGAGATCGCTGCAGTCTGCAGTCAGCGAAACAAGCTACAATGGAAGTTAATAGGGCAATCGTGCATTTTCAATTTACGTCCACAAAAGTGCTTGTTTGGGCGCTGACAGGCTCAGATTATTATTCTAAGTGTCTGACAATATTATGAAAAGCATTTCTAAGGAGGTCGACCTTTCTGTTAAAGAGTAAGATCCTTTTTTTTTTTTTTTTAACATAAAAACAACCGGGAAATTGCGTTCGCTAAAGCCACCAGACTCCATGTAAATAAACAGTCATTTTAGCATCGTAAAATACACTTCATTCAATGTCGACAGAAACAAAATAAAAGTATAAAAAAGCTGTTTTGGGTCGTCTTTCCACTTTTCCAACCACCACAACTCTAGTTTTGGTTGAAATAAACACATAGTTTACAGATTTACATGTGAAAATACGTCTATACACTCTAAAAGTATTGTTTATTTAAATGGAGTCTGGTGGGTTTAGCGCTAGCGACCTCTGTAGGGATCCTTACCATAATGTTGTCAGACACTTAGAATAATAATCTGAGCCTGTCAGCGGCAAACCAAGCACTTTTAGTGGAGAAAATTGACGATGCACATTTGCCCCGTAGGGTTACATTGCAGCCTGGTCTGTGGCTGCCGTTTACAGCGTTCACGCTAAATACTGGACCAGTGTCAAAGATTGTTGTTCCTAATAGAAAAATAGGGTCCACGTTGAAAAAAAAAAAAACACGTAAATCTGTATCCTTTAAATGAAACAGATTTGTCCCCAGACGAGTCTTGGGCCCAAACTAAATAGTTGGAGATCTCAACCCCTCCGCCCCCTCCGATGTTGAACCCAAAGTCGCGCCCTTGCATGTGGCCCTAATCCTCTTCCGTAATAAAGAGTATCGATGCTACACATAAATGCATCAACTGCTAAATAATGGAGCTTATTATGGTCTTATTAAGTTCACCTGTGAGCCCCCTTTTTTTATCCCCCATGAACAGTCTGCTTTGTTGAGCCACAGTGCTACAAAAGCTGGATTCTGAAAAAAAATGAAATAATTCCTATCGTGTTGAGACTTCAGGGACCTTATTAGTCAACTGAACTATTTAGGCTGAGCACCCTCTAAATCCTCAACAAAAGAGTCCCGGCCTCATCACCACCAATCAATTTCAGGTTTACATTTTCTCCTCAGAGTGGCAGGGAGGGTTGTACGGAAGACGATTAGGGCCAAGTGTGGAAAATGTGTTTGAGTTCAAAGTCCAAATTCTGACTTTTGAGGGTTTTTTTTTGTTTCAAAGCAAAAACACAACAACAACTCATAATTCTGAGGAAAAAGTCAGAATTACTTTTAAAAAAACAACTTAAAAACCTCAGAATTATGAAAAAAAACAAACTAAACATTCTGAGAAAAAATAGTTTTTTTCAGTAAACATTTGAATTCTGATTTTCTCAAGTCAGAATTCAAATGTTTACTTTAAAAAAACTAACAAAAAACCTCATAAAAAACTTTTTTTTTAACTTTGTTCATTTTTAAAGTAAAAAAAGTAGATTCTGACTTTTTTTCTCAGAATTATGAGGGTTTTTTATTTTTAAGTAAAAAAACAACAACTCAAAAATCGGATAAAAAAAGTCAGAATATAAAAAACCCTCTAAATTCTGACTGATTTTCTTTTCAGAATTCAGAAGTCGTCTTTTTTTTTTAAACTTAAAAAATTTGTCCTAATCGTCTTCCATAGAGTTGTAAATAACAAACCACAGAAGGATGGAAGAGATGGAGGGCTTTGACCTCGCAGGGGAATCATCTTTGGTGTAACACCGTCCCACAGCATCCGTGCGTGATCCGTCCACAGTTACACAACAGTCTCACATCTGTGCACGGCAC
Source organism: Perca fluviatilis (assembly GCF_010015445.1). Lineage (NCBI taxonomy): Eukaryota > Metazoa > Chordata > Actinopteri > Perciformes > Percidae > Perca > Perca fluviatilis. Next base: position 17,838,045 of record NC_053135.1, on the reverse strand, counting down.
TCTGCCGATAGATCCATACACTTTATAAAACATCTCCGCTATAACATAACATCCTATTAATATTCCTACGTCAGGGACTCCCTCACACAGAGACAGTCTGTCTGTAAAGAGGGCTGAAACTGCTGAACAAGGCAAAGTTTCAATACATTTTCCCAGATATTTAAGATTGTTATGATCGTTTTTGTGAGTTTATGTCATTCATATTCATACTATATCATTATTTAGTTGTTCTCTGCCATTTAAAATGTTTGCTTTGCCTGCATTATGACACCTAATGAGTTGAGTGACAATATTGATCTATTTTTTTTTTTAGCTCATGTACAGATCACTATAAATATATTTCTGTCATATATGGAGACTTGCAATGTTTCAGTGATGATCAATAATGATAGTTATGCTTTGATGTTGTTTTATCTGCTATATATATATATATATATATATATATATATATATATATATATATATATATATATATATATATATATATATATATATATATATATATATATATATACACACACAGTGGTGGAATGTAACTAAGTACATTTAATCCAGTACTGTGCTTCAGTCCAAATGTTGAGGTACTTGTACTTTACTTGAGTCTTTTTTTTTCATGCCACTTTCTACTTCTACTCTGCTACATTTCAGAGAGAAATATTGGACTTTTTACTCCACTTCACATTCATCTGTTAAAGCTTTAGTTACTAGTTACTTTACACATTAAGATTCCTGCACACAAAACACATGTAGTTTATAAAATCTGATGTTTGATTCTAAAGTAAACTAGCCAACAATATAACGGCCTACAAGTCCAGCTGAGATGATGAGACCATTAAACACACAACTGGTTGGGTCCTTTACTCTTTCTACAATGGGAGGAGAGCTCTCCATTTTCCTGATGATCTAGGTTACTTACAGAGTTTTACTGAAGTAACATTTTTAATGCAGGACCTTTACTTGTAACAGAGTATTTATTTATTTTATATTTAAAGTAGCCTAAAGGGTCTTAATACTTCTTCCACCACTGTAATATATATATATATATATATGTATATATATATATATATATATATATATATATATATATATATATATATATATATATATATATATATATATATATATATATATATATAGGCTGGGCCAATCACTGCAAAGTTCTAGATATTTCTAAAAAGAAAAAAAAAAAAAAGAAAATCTGCCATCACTGCCTCTTCTTCTTCTGCTTCAGCGACTTCCTCCTCTTCACTATCATCTCGTACAGCTTGTCCATGCCCTCGTGCAGCCCCTCTCCGATGATGGCGCACGCGGGCTGGACGTGGTACGGCGTGGACGGGCTCAGCTCGGCCAGGGCCAGCTGCCGCTCGATCTCCGCGACGTCCAGCGCCCGCGGCAGGTCCTGCTTGTTGGCCACGACGAGCAGCGGCGTGCCCTGGTTCTCCGAGAAGCGCGTGATCTTGTGCAGCTCGGCGCGGGCCTCCTCCAGCCTCTCGGCGTCCACGGAGTCCACCACGTACACGATGCCGTCCGTGCAGCGGCTGTATGGCTTCCACAGGGGCCGCAGCTTCTCCTGGCCGCCGACGTCCCAGAAGTGGCAGCTGATGCCGCGCGACGCCCCCGCGCCGCCCAGCCGGATCCGCTCCGTGTTGAAGCCGATGGTGGGCACCGTGTTGACGAACTCGTTGAATTTCAGGCGGTACAGCACGGTGGTTTTGCCCGCGGAGTCCAAGCCGAGCATGACTATGTGCAAGGACTGGAAGGCGCCCAGGTTGGAGAAGCTGTTCCCCATGTCGCAGCCCCCGGGCTGGGATGGGATGGGATGGAAAGACTGACCCGCGCCGCTCCCGCGTTTAGCGACTGCGGAGTGTGCCGCGGCGGCGGCGGCACTCCGGCAGCGAGACAAGCCGCAGCATCCCTGGACTCACTCCAAACAGCAGCGACGGCAGTCCGCAAAACCAGTCAAATCATCACACGAACGCACAGTTTTTAATTTTTTACCGCGCGCACCGCTTTCCAAACGTCATATCACGTTTCCGCATCTGCGTGTGTCTACGAACGCGTGCAGTGCAGCAGCTGTCTTCACGTAGTGACACCAACACGCACAAGTGATGGTGTGTGTGTGTGAGTGACGCGTGGACCAGCCTCTTTAATGTTGCCGTGAAAAGATGCGTCAAGCTGAATTAGAAAAATATAAAAAACACACGACTTCCGGTTAAGCAATATGGGCGCCTCAAAAATAAAAGCCTCGCCTTTTTCGGATGGGGAATATTGTACTTTTTACTCCACTACATTCATCTAACCGCTTAAGTTACTAGTTACTTTTCACATTAAGGTTTCTGCACACAAACCACATGCAGTATATAAAATCGGAACTCCCGTAATGCATAAAGGTCGAAGGAGGTTTTATTTTGTATTTGTGTTCTGGCTTCGTTGTTTCCTCTGCGCACTGAGCTGCCCTCCGCTGCTGGAACTCTGACACCTCATGGTGGAATGTGACAACTGCGTTCAAGGGGGTTCAAAAGTGTGTGTGTGTGTGTGTGTGTGTGTGTGTGTGTGTGTGTGTGTGTGTGTGTGTGTGTGTGTGTGTGTGTGTGTGTGTGTGTGTGTGTGTGTGTGGACTATGGGGTAACGTAACATTTCACTCCTTGGGTTTGAGAGTAAACCATGCATTTTCTGTTTGGGTTGCAGAGGTATCAGCTACAGAATGCAGGAAATTAAGTATTTGACATTCAAAGATCTCAGGGACTTTAACTTGTAACAGAGTATTTTCACAGTGTGGTATTAGTACTTTTACTGAAGTAGAGGATCGGAATACCTGTTCCAGCGCCGAGGTACAGTATAGTACAGGATGTAGGATCAAGCTGTTGATTATTGAACTTTAAACCTTGTGGTGTCTTCCATTAACTTGTTTTCCCTTTCCCGGGTCAAAACTAACTTTTGTTTTTGGCGACATTTTTTTGCCATTTTTTGCCATGATTTTGTCACTTTTTCCAACGCTTTCTTTTATTCATGGTCAGTAAACCTAATTTGAAATTAAATTATACCTCATTTTTTAGTTAAAAAAAAGGCAGAAATTATGAATTATTTGGACTAATAGTTAAGATCAGAGGATGTTGAGTGAATCACAGACTGGAGACATTTTTTTCAAATGCTATGAAATTGAATAAAACACCCAAAATTCAATGCAAGTAATCATGAATTTTACCTGCGAAGAACATTGCATGGCTTCCATACAACGTGCATGCATCCACGTTATTTCTTTGGACAATTTAGTTGTAAGAAACCCATATTTCTGATATAAAAAAAACTTAGAAAATGGGTCAAAAGCAGAAGGAAAAGAAATGGTAATCATGATCTAATAACCCTAAATGATACATTAGTTGTAGCACATCAGCTAAAAACATGCATAACAGTACAAGCATGTTGTGAGAAATAACATCTATAACATATTCAAAGTCCTGAAAGATCCATGTGGTGGAAAGTATTGAAAAATACTAAAATTGTGTGGCCGGGTTGGCTCAGTGGGTAGAGCAGGTGCACATATACTGAGAGGTTTAGGATTTGACGCAGAGGTCTAGGGTTCGAATCTGACCTGTGACGATTTCCTGCATGTCTTCCCCCTCTCTCACCCAGCTGTCCTGTCAAAATAAAGGCGGAAAAGCCCAAAAAATAATCTTTAAAAAATGAAATTGGTGATGCTACAATATCTTAACTAATATACAGTCCACCATGAAACTTCCCTAGCTGATTATGTACATAAAGACAATATGTTTTTATGCTACAAGTTTCCTGAAACTTTATGTTTAATTATTCAAATTAGGCATTATGTGATTGAATATGTGGCACGGTCCTTTATAACTGTCTGCCGCTAGATGGCAGCAACATGTTGCATAACGGGATGAGAATTTAAACATTACACCTGCTCTGGAAGAAGTATTCAGGTCCTTTACTTCAGTAAAAGTACTAATACTACATACACAAAAACACAAGTAAAAGTCCTGCATTGAAAATGTTACTTCAGTAAAAGTATGTATCATCAGGAAAATGTAGTTAAAGTATTAAAAGTAAAGAGCTCTCCTCCCATTGTAGAAAGAGTAAAGGACCCAACCAGTTGAGTGTTTAATGGTCTAATCATCTCAGCTGGACTTGTAGCCGTTATATTGTCGGCTAGTTTACTTTAGAATCAAACATCAGATTTTATAAACTACATGTGTTTTGAGTGCAGGAATCAAGTGTGTAAAGTAACTAGTAACTAAAGCTGGAACAGATGAATGTAGTGGAGTAACTAAAGTAACTAGTAACTAAAGCTGTAACAGATGAATGTAGTGGAGTAAAAAGTACAATATTTCTCTCTGATATGTAGCGGAGTAGAAGTAGAAAGCGGCACGAAAAGGAAAGTACAAGTACAAGTACCTCAACGTTTGGACTTTAGTACAGTACTGGAGTAAATGTACTTAGTTACATTCTACACAAAAAAGTTTCATCAATGAGCCCACCTCATCATAGGTGTCCCATTGGGTGCATTTGGGTAATATGAACAGCTTGTTGTAGCTCAGAAAGTGTCTAGTCTCACATTGCATCAAAGCATAACTATCATTATTGATCATCACTGAAACATTGCAAGTCTCCATATATGACAGAAATATATTTACAGTGATGATTGTCACATAATGAACAACTAAATAATGATATAGTATGAATATGAGTATGAGTATGAATGACATAAACTCACAAAAACAATCATTAAATGTACTTAGTTGCATTCCACTGCTGCTAAACACGAGATTTTGAGAATGCAACAACCATAGATATAAAACAAACGTAGCAACACGATTTTTCTCAACCCTCCTGTTGGCCTCGGGTCAAATTTGACCCATTTTCTAAAAGTTTCTATATCCGAAATGTGGGTTTTTATCAACCAAAATGTCCCAAAAAAAAATATAACGTGGATGGTTTCCCTACCACACGAGTAAAGTAAATGATCAGTTCACTACTTTCTTTGAATTTGGGTGTTTTATTCAATTTTATAGCATTTGAAAATGAAAAGCTGATAAAAGAACGTTGAAAAAAAGTGACAAAAATGACATATAAAGCTTACAAAAACTTGGAAAAAGCGCAGAAAAAAACCAACAACAAAAACGTCAAAAAAAGGGCAGAAGAAAAGTGACAAAAATATCGGAAAAAAAATAAAAATAAAACTTGGAAAAAAGACCTTACCACAGGTCTGTCCATCCTGGGGGAGGAATCCCTCCTCTGTTGCTCTGAAGTTTTTCCTTTCCCAAACCTGGGTGCCACAGCCACATACTTCACTGTACTGTATAAAGCCCTCGAATGGCTGTGAAATCACATTAACGCGACTTGAACACACACACACACACACACACACACAGGTGTTTTTTCCACTTCCTGTAGCTGCTCACACTTCCCGCTCAGGATCATGTAGGCGTGGCCAGAGACCAGGCTTGATCTGATTGGCAGCTCCGCTGACTCTCCTGTGACGTTTAGGCTACTGCCTACTGTAACTGTACATACACACCGCCGCCGACTTGAGCAGCAAAAGAAGCTCTGGCCGCAATGTCGAGGACGCTTGTCCAAAAGTCCGGGGAAGCTTTTTGACGCTTTGGCCGCTCTGACGTGACGCGTTCTTCGATCGTGTTCAACACACGATTGAAGAAAAAGCACAAGCTGCTACTGCACGGCCAACACACTGACACTAGAATCCTTTTATAAATTACATATATAATGACAGAATGTGTATTGTTTGTTGGTAGCAGCGGTGTCTGTTAGCAGTTAGCTCGCTCGTTAGCCGCTGACCCGCAGCTGCAGGACTTCACCAAAGAACTTCTAATATACCAAGAAGTTCCACTCCCTCGTTACTTCCGGGTTCTGAACTGGTTGCAGTTCCACCAGAGTTCCATATAGGGGGCGCTCACAGGCCAGTGCAGAATGAATGGAGCTCTATGGAGCTATACCCCTCAAAACCCACTTTTCTCAGGATATAATTTTTTGTCTAGTAATTTGAATGTTGCATTCGAAAGGGGAGGCTAAAAAAATACACACTGCTGTAAAGTCACTTTTTTGTTCTAAAAAGCCTTTTAAAATGTCAATGACGTCATACACATATACGGCCAGAGATACTGCTTTACGGCAAGCTCTGAGTCGCTTCCTTTGTTCTCTCGAGGCATCGACAACACAGCTAACAGGTAAGGCTCTCCCTGTTAATACAGATGCTAGAAAAAGGTTTGCTGATGTTTTAAAGACCACACCGAAATATTCACTCTGATATTCAGGCTCTGCTTCGGATGCCGTCAAGCGGGATCTCCGATCGTAATCAGACCTTCATTGACCAATCAGCATTCATTAGCAGAATGCTAGCGTGTTATGCGCAACAACGAGTCACCCTGTAAGAAATCAAAAGGACATAAGTACTCATTCATTCAACTTTCGAGCTATAACCATACCTGTCAAGTATCCCGTTTTGGCCGGAAAGTCCCGTATTTTACCCTTCTTTCCCGCCGTCCTCCCGTATTAGTATTTTCCCGTAAATCTCCCGTATTTTAACCTGCGTTATTAAAAAATAATAATACCCCGGGCCCGAGCGGAGCAAAAAAAAACAACAAAAAAAACATTCCCAATCTGAGCTCTGTCACTAGCCTCGCGATAATTGCCACCTGCAGTAGCCTACTACAGGTACTGTAGGTGGCAGTTGTCGCGAGGTTAATGTGTGAGGTCAGATGATGAGTGACAATGCAGGGGGAAAAAAAGAAGAAAAAAACAGAGACGGATGATGGACGCTACGACAGAGACGGTGCGCTGCCAAAACTTCTGAAGGCTTTACTATGCATTCCCCATAGCAATGCACGTTGAGAAAGGGTGTTTAGCATGGTACGAAAGATTGTTCCAGAGAATAGGATGACGTTAGACAACAGAACTGTCTGCGCTCTACTCTCATGTAAAATGAACCACTCTGGCCCAGCCCACAAATATACTCCTTCCTAAACAGTCTTAAAGAATGCAAAGTCTGCAACAAATTTGTACAATAACTCACTAAAAGAGTAAAGAAAAGTTATGTGGAATGAAAAGAAAAACGTAAAAGAAAAGCAATATGAAATGAAAAGAATGTGTGGAATGAAAATAAAATGTAAAGACAAGCAATGTTATAAATTGTAAATGTTTTCAGCATTCTGCATCAAGTGGTGATTTTGTACACCTGTCTTAAAATGTAAGGGATACTGGAGCTTGGTTGGGGTGGTGGGACTGCTCGCGGTGGGTGCCGGAAAATTTCCCTTATTTTCAAATCCAAAACTTGACAGGTATGCCTATAACCCATGTTGAACTTGCAAAAACTACAATCAAATCTGAGGTTTCTCAACGACAATCAGGCGAAAGAGATAAATTTAGCCGTCTAGCTCCATAGAGTCCCATTCATTTTGCACTGGACCGCGATCACCCCCAGTGGAACTCTGGTGGAACTGCAACCAAAATCCGGTACAATGGGGCTGGATAGGGAGTGGAATGGCTTTCCGTAGACCGGCTTTGACTTCACCGTGAGCGGACTGTTTAGAGACCATGTGACCGGCAAGTAACGTTAACTGGTCCCTATACGCAAACAACGTCATATCATAAATGATAGGGAGCCCAGCGACGGCCATTATGAGCTTTTCCTCCATAATGTTCTGGTAGGAACGAAAGTTTACATCGTATGTTTCTCCGGGAATCAGCCAGCGCTCTATATTCCTCTATATTCCGATTGGTTGCTGGCTCTGTTGGTACACGATCCGTTCTGCCTGCACGATCCGTTCTGCACATGCGCAAGATAATACTGTTTTACCGAGGATACGACCTGCACGATCTGTTCCACGCTAGCCTATGGCTAGCCTTCACCGGGAAGCTAACGTTAGTTTAGCTCATAGATATATACACGTGTATATATCTATGAGTTTAGCTAACAGCTAATTTGGCTAACCGCTAGCTGACAGCTAGATTCAGTCTAAAATAACGTTAAGTCAAACTTAATGGGAAAAGCAGCTAAATTAAGACTTTACAGTAATAACAATAAAGACAAATATTGAGTGATTGTATTTTAAATGAGCACAAGTAAAGTAGAGCTGACGTAACAGCTGTTATATATGTTAACGGTTATTTTCAAGTTTTATTTTGAGGGTCTTTTAAAGTTATTACATGCTGTCTCAGCTAGCGGTTAGCCGAATTAGCTGTTAGCTAAACTAACGTTAGCTTGGCTGTCGACCGGAAGCGTGGAACAGATCGTGCAGGGTCGTGAATTCTCGTACAACAGCGCATGCGCCAACATTTTGCGCATGTGCAGAACGGATCGTGCAGGCAGAACGGATCGTGTACCGACCATTGACATATATATAATGGACCAATAGATCCCGTTGCTCTGGACGGAGACCAGTGAAGGCTATTAGAAGCACTTTTGCGGTGATCCCCTGCTTTACTGCGCAGCCTCCAACTGACGGAGACAACGTAAATGTGACGTGAGCAACCTGTCTGAAAGTTGGAAGTCTTCTGGTAGCTGTGCCAAGAGAAATCTCAATCATCCCAATCTTACAGAGACACAGAGTGTAGGTATATGTAAGGAGATAACATAAGCACAGGCTAATTATTGCTAACTAACATGCTAGTTAACATTAGTAATTAAACCTAAACAACTAATGTAAGTCGAAACTGCCTGCAAGCTTCTCCTGTACTATACGGTAATTCCTCTACTGTGCGACAGTAAGTCGCGTGGTTATGACACAATCGTTAGCCTATTTTTACAAAAACGTCTGCTACGGGGCCATAACGTGAGGTACAAGGTAATGGAGCCTTTTATACATTGTCGTGTTTCTTTAGAACTAAACAATGGACAAATAGAGTCTTTAAACGCTTCAGATGTAAAGTTATTCGCAGTCAAGTGACGTAAAAAAAAAAATGGTGGTCAGTGGAATGCTAACAGGAGGTGATACCTTTGTAGCAACAAAATGGCACCATCGGAGGTTCGAGTTCTGAAGCGAAGCTTACCCCCTTGGTACCGACAGGCTCATCACCATAAAGTTGACCTACTTTCAACGTTCTGATTGACGCTCTGGTCACTCAAAACGCGACATCGACAGATTTGCCGCTCCTTACAGCTGAGAGAAGCCGGCTTCCGTTGAAAATGAATGACTTCCGGTAACTTTAGAAGCTCAAGTCGGCGGCGGTGTGTACGTACGGTAAAAGGTGGGAAAACTTACACGTTTATCGTGGAGGTATAGACACATTTATAATATACGTCTTAATGCTTTTCAGTCACTTACACACAAAAACATAGGAGTCCAGGTTGAAAAGATAAGTTTGGTGAACTCAGCTTATGCCGTCTTCGGTATTGCTCTATACACTGACAGCCAGCTAAACTCTCTCCTAACATCAAGACTCTGAAGAAGACAGTCGTTCCCACGTCCACAGGTTTATTGACGTTTCAAGGAAAGTGTGAAACTGTAACATACAAAAAACAGACTAATCAATTCTATGCTAGCTTTTAACATACTATATAGCCTCTGTTCAGAATGTAATTTAATCAATTAAAATATTTCCTTTCTACCGTTACACAATATAATTCATAACTATTAAACTGATAGTGATTATGCTGTACAAAGATATTTTTACATGTAAACAATATTACGTTCATTCATACGAGTGTAGCCTGTCCTGTGACTTATAGTTGCCTAGCAACCATGCAACGCTAGTCACAGCACCAAAGCCAGCGATCACGGACATTTGTAATATAGACTTAACACAAAATAACACTGACATCAAACTAATGATCTATGAACCTATGTAATTGTTTAAAAAACAGTGAATGAATACATACCAACAATGCTACTCTAGGCATAAATTGTCACGGATGACCAGGAGACAGACTGGAGTAGTGAAGCAGATCTTTATTTGACAATGATCCAACAACGAGCAGGAAGCAACAGGCAGGAAATCTGGTAGCTGGGTAGGCAGGTTTCAGAGCAGCAGCAGACAACAGGATACAAAGTACAGGTAAGGCAAACTTGGAATGACTAGGCTTAACGTGAGTGGTCAAAGCGTCGTGTGGAAACGAGACTAGACAAGGAGTGTGTGTGGTTGTGCTGCTCAGGTAGGTGGTGGCTGATTAGTTGCAGGTGGTGGACTGAGGATGAGGCTTGATGAGGTGCAGGTGTGTGTAATTAGGACTGAGGGGACTGGGAGCGTCTGATCTGCGTGAGTGACGAGGAGTATGAATCAGTGGGAGGAGTGTGTGCGGGAGGATGAGAGAGAGTGAGTGCTGGTGACAGTGAATGGGGAAACAAACAGTCAATGAACACCAACTAAAAGTCCAAGATACCCTGACATTACCCCCCCACCCACAAGGCGCGACCCGCGCCGTAAAGGCAAAACACGGGAGGGGGGGCGGGCAGCCCGGAGACCGGGACAGGAGGGGGACAGGGCGAAGGCGGACGGACTCCAGGCCCTCCCCCAAGACCTGGGCGGAGCTGGCTGGAAGCGTGACCACAGCGGAGCCGGCTGGGGGCGTGGCCACGGCGGAGCTGGGTGGCCCACTGGCGGCCGTGGTGGAGCTGACTCCGCTGGAGGCCGTGGCGGGGCAGACCCCTCTGGAGGCCGTGGCGGAGCAGACCCCTCTGGAGGCCGTGGCGGAGCAGACTTCTCTGGAGGCCATGGCAGGGCTGATCCCTCTGGAGGCCATGGCGGAGCAGACTTCTCTGGAGGCCATGGCGGAGCAGACTTCTCTGGAGGCCATGGCAGAGCAGAATTCTCTGGAGGCCATGGCAGAGCAGAATTCTCTGGAGGCCATGGCGGAGCAGATCCCTCTGGAGGCCGTGGCAGAGCAGATCCCTCTGGAGGCCGTGGCGGAGCAGACTTCTCTGGAGGCCATGGCAGAGCAGACATCTCTGGAGGCCATGGCAGGGCTGATCCCTCTGGAGGCCATGGCGGAGCAGACTTCTCTGGAGGCCATGGCAGGGCTGATCCCTCTGGAGGCCATGGCGGAGCAGACTTCTCTGGAGGCCATGGCGGAGCAGACTTCTCTGGAGGCCATGGCAGAGCAGAATTCTCTGGAGGCCATGGCAGAGCAGAATTCTCTGGAGGCCATGGCGGAGCAGATCCCTCTGGAGGCCGTGGCGGAGCAGATCCCTCTGGAGGCCGTGGCGGAGCAGATTTCTCTGGAGGCCATGGCAGAGCAGACATCTCTGGAGGCCATGGCAGGGCTGATCCCTCTGGAGGCCATGGAGGAGCAGACTTCTCTGGAGGCCATGGCGGAGCAGATCCCTCTGGAGGCCATGGCGGAGCAGATCCCTCTGGAGGCCATGGCAGGGCTGACTCCTCTGGAGGCCATGGCAGGGCTGACTCCTCTGGAGGCCATGGCAGGGCTGATCCCTCTGGAGGCCATGGCGGAGCTGATCCCTCTGGAGGCCATGGCGGAGCTGTCTCCTCTGGAGGCCATGGCGGAGACGACCCCCCGAGCGGCCAAGGGAACTATGTAGGCGGGACCGTGGAGGTCCCCATAGGAGGCGCACCGCCCCTCCCCAAAACACTCTTGGGGAGGCTCCCCGGGACCATGTCCAGGACTGGCAATGAGGACTTCGAGCCGGACAAAACCGGCGATGAGGACTTCGAGCCGGGCTGTACCGGCGATGAGGGCTTCGAGCCGGGCGGCACCGGCGATGAGGGCTTCGAGCCGGGCGGCACCAGCGATGAGGGCCTCGAGCCGGGTGGCACCGGCGATGAGGGCCTCGAGCCGGACGAGACCGGCGATGAGGTCTTCGAGCCGGGCTGTACCGGCGACGAGGGCTTCGAACCGGACGGGACCGGCGACGAGGGCTTAGGAAGTGTGCTAGCTAGCTGGGGTTCAGGAAGGATGCCAGCTAGCCTGGACTCAGGGGAAATGCCAGCTGGCCTGGACTCAGGGGAAATGCCAGCTGGTACTGGCGGAAACTCAAGGAAAAAGCCCCCGGGGGGGAGCACCGAAGGAAAGCCCGGCGGGGCGAGGGGGAAAGGAAGGCCCGCCCCCCCCCCCACGAAAAGGCCACCCCCGCCTCAGCCCACAGAAAAGAAAGCCAGGTTTCGCCTCAGGGCCCGCCACCACCCCCACAACCCCAGAACTAAGGAGCCGGCCACCGCCCGCGGCGCCCCGGACATTTTCAGAACAAAAAAAAAAAAAAAAAGAGGGGGGGGCCCAAAAGAGACGAGAGAGGAACAAAAAAAAAAAAAAGGATCCGGGGGCACGAAGAGGGACGAAAGAGGGAAAAAAAAAAAAAAAAAGGACCACAAAAGAAAAAAAAAAAAAAAAGGAGAAAAGAAAACTAGGGGGAAAAAGAGAGGAGGGGAGGGAGAGAAGAGGAAGAGAAAAAGAAAGAAAAACGAAAAAAGAGAGAATAGAAGAGAGTGACAGAAAAAAAAAAAAAACACATGGGACACTAGAGGACTCGGGGACACTAGAGGACTCTGGGGCACTAGAGGACTCTGGGGCACAAGGGACACTAGAGGACTCTGGGGAACCTAGGGACACTAGAGGACTCGGGGACACTTGGGACACTAGAGGACTCTGGGACACTAGAGGACTCTGGGACACTAGAGGACTCGGGGACACTAGAGGACTCGGGGACACTAGAGGACTCGGGACACTAGAGGACTCGGGGACACATGGGACACTAGAGGACTCGGGGACACTAGAGGACTCGGGGACACTAGAGGACTCGGGGAACCTAGGGACACTAGAGGACTCGGGGACACTTGGGACACTAGAGGACTCGGGGACACTTGGGACACTAGAGGACTCTGGGACACTAGAGGACTCGGGGACACTAGAGGACTCGGGGACACTAGAGGACTCGGGGACACTAGAGGACACTAGAGGACTCGGGGACACTAGAGGACTCGGGGACACTTGGGACACTAGAGGACTCTGGGACACTAGAGGACTCGGGGACACTAGAGGACTCGGGGACACTAGAGGACTCGGGGACACTAGGGACACTAGAGGACTCAGGGACACTAGAGGACTCGGGGAACCTAGGGACACTAGAGGACTCAGGGACACTAGAGGACTCGGGGAACCTAGGGACACTAGAGGACTCGGGGACACTAGGGACACTAGAGGACTTGGGGACACTAGGGGACTCTGGGACACTAGAGGACTCGGGGACACTAGGGACACTAGAGGACTCGGGGACACTAGGGACAGTAGAGTCAAGGGAACTGCTACCTAGCCTAGAGTCAGGGGGAACGCAAACTAGCCTAGAGTCAGGGGGAACGCAAACTAGCCTAGAGTCAGGGGGAATGCAAACTAGCCTAGAGTCAGGGGGCATGCTAGCTAGCTGGGACTCAGGAAAGCTACTAGCTAGCTGGGACTCAGGAAAGCTACTAGCTAGCTGGGACTCAGGAAAGCTACTAGCTAGCCCAGGGTAAGGAGAGCCGCACATCAGCTCGGGAACAGAAGGGTTGCAAGTCCTCGCAGGGCAGTGCGCGTGATCCGCCTCCGTCTGGGCAGTCCGGCGGAGCAGTCTCTGGCTTCTGGTCGACTGGGCAGACCGAATGGCTCCCCTACTGAAGTGCGCCTGAGGTGAAGACTTTGGCATCGGATCGGCTGGCTCTGGACCGGCAAGCGCTACCGTGAGGGAGGAACCACAAACCCAAAGGGCTCGGTCCAGCAACTCTCTAAAAGGCAGGTTGAGGTCCTTGAGCAGCAGCATCTGAGCAAGTGGGTCATCCAAACCCGACCAGAACTGCTGCTTTAAAAGTCCTCCTCCCAGCTCTCGTTCTGATAGTAATGGAGGTACACACGCAACGAAATCCTCCAGAGTGTCTCCATTCTGGTTGAACAGGAAATCTTCCATGGCGCATCCTCATCCATTTTCGTTGTCATTGGTCTAGTCTTCTGTCACGGATGACCAGGAGACAGACTGGAGTAGTGAAGCAGATCTTTATTTGACAATGATCCAACAACGAGCAGGAAGCAACAGGCAGGAAATCTGGTAGCTGGGTAGGCAGGTTTCAGAGCAGCAGCAGACAACAAACAGTATACAAAGGTAAGGCAAACTTGGAATGACTAGGCTTAACGCGGAGTGGTCAAAGGCCGTCGTGTGGAAACGAGACTAGACAAGGAGTGTGTGTGGTTGTGCTGCTCATGTAGGTGGTGGCTGATTAGTTGCAGGTGGTGGACTGAGGATGAGGCTTGATGAGGTGCAGGTGTGTGTAATTAGGACTGAGGGGACTGGGAGCGTCTGATCTGCGTGAGTGACGAGGAGTATGAATCAGTGGGAGGAGTGTGTGCGGGAGGATGAGAGAGATTGAGTGCTGGTGACAGTGAATGGGGAAACAAACAGTCAATGAACACCAACTAAAAGTCCAAGATACCCTGACATAAATGTAGGCAAATGTAGCTGTAGTTGGCTTGCAACACTACAACCATGAATCACTGAACCGTTAGTTTGTAGCGTTCGTTTACTTCCTAACTACCGCTCACGCGACATAGCGGTTACCAGCTGAGAGTCTTAAAGTGACAGCAACGTAAATAGAGAACTCATAAGACTTGAGGCAAATTAACTTCTTACTTTTAACAGCTTATTTATAACAAAACACTCCCCCCCCCGACGGTGAATAAGCCGTACCCAACAATCTAAGCACAGTCCATTTACTTAAACATATGGAGGTAGGAGAAGCACTATTTCAGTGACTGGCCTAAGAAAGAGAACAGTCCCTCCTGGTTTAATAACCTTCACCTCAACCTGTCGCACTTTCCCATCTTTGCTAGGGAAAGTCTGAGTTATCAGTCCAAGAGGCCATTCATTTCTTGGTACTTGGCTGTTCCTAAGGAGAACAACACATCCTGGTTGGATGTTTGGATGGGTGGCCTGCCACTTTTTGCGAGCCTGCAGTGTTGGGAGGAATTGCTTCCTCCAGCGGTCCCAAAAGGTGTTGGACAGGTGTTGGACCTGTCGCCACTGGGACTTGTAGAGGTCTGTTACTCCAAACTCGCCAGCAGGAGCAGGAACAATGTTCACCTTTTGCGTGAGAAGAGCAGCTGGTGTGAGTATGAACAAGTCATCAGGGTCTGTGGTTACAGGAACAAGAGGCCTGGCGTTGATGATTGCTGCCACTTCTGCCATGAAAGTCACCAGCACTTCGTGTGTAAGTTTGTTTTTCAGCTGGAGAAACATTGAGTCCAGAATTCTCCTGGCAAGTCCGATCATTCTTTCCCAAGCGCCACCATAGTGGGATGCATGTGGAGGATTAAATGTCCAAGTGCAGCCTTGGTCTGACAGGTAAGTCTTCACAGCAGTGCTCTCGATGTTTGAAGGTATCTTTAAGTCTTTACAGGCGCCGACGAAGTTCGTGCCACGGTCTGAACGGATGTGTTTGACTGGCCCGCGCACAGCAAGGAAACGCCGTAGCGCGTCAATGAAGCTGGATGTGTCGAGGGATTCTATGACTTCGATGTGCACGGCTCTTATGCTCATGCATGTAAAGATCACCGCCCACCGTTTACTTTGTGCAAATCCACCTCTGGTCCTACGTGAGGAGACAGTCCAAGGGCCAAACACGTCTAGACCAACATTTGTGAATGGAGGGTCTGTTGACAGACGATCAGGTGGCAGACTAGCCATTTTCTGGATGCTGAGTGGAGCTCTGAGCCTCCTGCAGGTTACACATTGGTGGATAATGCTGCTCACTCTTTTCTTCCCACCAACGATCCAGAAGCCAGCTGAATGGACAGACCCTTCTGTAAAGTGACGGCCTTGGTGGTGGATCTGCTCGTGGTGGTGTCTGATGAGCAAAACTGAAATGTGATGCTGGCCAGGGATAATCAAAAGAGTCTTTTCACTCTGATCAAGGCTTGAGTGGTGGAGACGACCTCCGACTCTTTGAAGGCCACGAGTGTCAATGAAGGGATCCAGATTTTTCAGAGGACTGGTTTTTGGTATCCTCTCTTGTTTTTGAATACATTTGATATCTTGGCCATAGACTTCCTGTTGTGCAGCTTGGATGATTATGGCTGAAGCTTGACTGGATTCTTCAACAGAAAATTCTCCTTTGCAGTAATGCCAGCTCTTACAGGCATTGTTTTCTCTCTGGGTTGTCTTACAATGACGAGCTATGTGAACAAGACGAGTCAATGCACAGCACAGGGACTTCCAAGTCGAAAACTTGGCAAAGCGTTGAGAACCAAGCTGCTTGTGTGAGGCTGTAGTGCTGAAGGTGGACACTTGAGGCCGAATGTCTGGATCTGAGCTTGGATCAATGAGGTTGTAAGCACCTTCAGAGGTGCTGGGCTCTGGTCTGGACAGGAACTTGGGTCCACTCAGCCAGTTGGTGTTTTTTAGGTGGGCAGCAGGGACAGAGCGTGTTGCGTGATCTGCAGGGTTCTGATCTGTTGGTATATAGCGCCACTGGTCTGGACGAGATGATCTTCGGATGCGTAACACTCTGTTGCTGACATAAACATAAAAGCGCCTGGTCTCGTTGGAGATATAGCCCAGGACCACTTTGCTGTCTGAGTAGTAGGTTAGCATCGGTAACGTAGCGCAGTGTTTAGCGGCTGAGATCAGGTCTGCTAACTTCGACAGCAAGCACTGCGCGCGCAGAGTTCCAGTCTTGGCACTGTGTGCTCAGGGCGAGGTGCCAGCTTGGCTTTCCCCATTACGAATCCAACCTGGTTGTTCCCCCAGCCGTCTGTGACTTTTAAGTAGGACACAGCAGCGATGGCTTTCACTGACGCGGCGCCAAAGACACACAATACTCTTTGCTGGCTGCTGATGGTGAAGCTGCTGTGTAGCGTCTGGGGATGGAAAGCTCAGACAGCGGGCGACAAAGATGCTCTCCATGAAGTCCAGGCAGCCTCCATTTCTTGAGGCAATGGAGCATCCCAGTCACCATTCTCAGCAGTAAGCTCTCGCAGGATAGCCTTGCCTTGGATTGTGAAGGGCGCACACAAATGGCGGGTCATAGAGGCTATTGATCGTCGACAGACACCACGCCGGGTGTAAGGCTTCCTCTCATTGAACACATCGAAAAGGAAACAGTCTCTGTGGAGGTTCCAATTGAGTCCGGGGCTGCGCGTTGCATTGGTGGCACGTCTGCATCAAGGTCCAGGTCTTTGAGGTCGCTTGCATGATCGCTGGATGGAAATGCGTCCATGACCTCTTTGTTGTTTGCTGCGATCTTGTACAGTCTTAGATTCGACCTTGAGAGAACATCCTGTGTCTTTTTTAACAGATCTATAGCAGCTTCAGCTGTAGGGCAGGGACTTCAGGCCATCATCTACATAGAAGTCGCGCGCATCACAAAGTGCCTTACGTCTGGGTCGATGTGGAACTTGCACTGACTTGGACAGACTGGTGCAGGCCATGAATAGCCACTGCAGGTGATGGGCTGTTACCGAAGACATGGACCCTCTGCGCGTAATCCACAACAGCTTTGGAGAGGTCATTGGTTCGAAACACAGAAGCGTAGAAAGTTCCTGTCTTCTTCTCTTACCAGGAAGCAGTAGAACATCTGTTCTATGTCTGCTGTAAAGGCGATGGCTTCTCTTCTGAAGCGGATCAGAACTCCAAGTAGCGTGTTGTTCAGGTCAGGTCCAGTTAACAGCACATCATTGAGAGACACGCTGTTGTATTGGGCACTGGAATCAAACACCACACGGATTTTCTTTGGCTTCTTTGGATGATACACTCCGAATGTCGGTAGGTACCATCGTTCTTCTTCCTCACTGAGAGGAGGGGCTAACTCAGCATGGCCATTCTTAAACATCTTGTCCATGAAGCTGATAAAGTGCTCTCTCATTTCAGGCTTCTTGTCAAAGTTACGCTTGAGAGACATTAAACGCAAAAAATTGCCGGTGCAACACGGATGTCTTCTACTTGATGATTTTATTTCTTAAGGTGCATAACAGTGACTAACGTTTCGATGCATAGTTACATCTTCATCAGAGTCCTTGGAGAAAATGGGCAATGAACCCCTTAATAAGGATCATCAACAGGTGTGATTGTGCTCAAAAGGGGCAGTGACAATCTAAAGTTACACCCATCTCAACCAAGGTGTTACACTCAGTAATCAGTCGTTAAAGGGCAAATGCCCATAGCCAAACCAAAGATGAATATATACAAACAAAAATATACAAATGTAAAAAATGTATACAAATGTAAAAATGTTTAAAGTTTTTTACAAAGATGTTCACAGGGCAATGGGGACTAAAAGTATATTTATCTAAATACTATACTATAACACACTTTGACATTAGAGAAAGCAAGTCAAATTTAATTCTTCATTTAAGCCTAGAGGTTCTAAAGAGCCAAGTGTATGTATCCAAAAGGCTTCCCTGCATAGGAGTTTATTGATAATATCACCACCCCTGGGTGGGGGTGTGATTTTCTCAATTCCCCAGAACCTCAGTGATGCAGGGGAGCCATGATTAGCCTGCTTGTAATGCCTCGCCATGGCATAAGTTATGTTCTGGGTCCGAATAGCTGTCTTGTGTTCAGATATCCTTAATTTGAGCTGACGTTTAGTTTGACCTATATACGCCAGTCCACAAGGGCATTTTAGAAGGTACACAACATGTGTACTGTTACAATTAATAAATGAAGAGATAGAATATTTCTTGCCAGTGCGGGGATGTGAAAATTCCTTCGTATTGGTCGAATTCGAGCATTGCGCGCGATTACCACATTTATAAAAAGGGGTGGGTTTGAAAGCCAAGTAGTCTGAGGTGGATTAGACATGTCCGAGTGGACCAGTCGTTCACGAATATTACCGGCACGCCTAAACGCCTTTAGACATTTAGACATTAAACGCCTCAGTGCTTGTGGCCTGTTGTCAGGGAGCCGCTGGCGTGGAATCTTGAAAGGTAACGGTGCCACCCAACTGTTGCTTGAGTCTTTTCGTAGCCCTTCATCCATTATCTTCATAAATGTGGCATCTTGAATAGAAGTAGCCACCTGGTCATCGTCCTTGGTCCGCCTGAACACAGTGCATCCCAGGTGGTCGACTTCACATGTAGGTTGATCAACAGGATATGTGCGGGGGTGACTGGTGACCTGGATGTTGCTGAACTTCTCTTTAATATGGAACACATTAGGGCATGGCTCAAAGAGAGTGGGGCGTTTCAGCTCTGTGGTGTTCGTGTGGAAGGCGTTGATTGTCAGAGGTTTGTGGACGTTACCTAGACACACGTTACCAACAATGACCCACCCCAGGTCCAACTTCTGTTCGTAGGGCAGGTTGTGAGTGCCGTTCACCTGTTTGCGGACTTTATGCACTCTGATAATGTCCCGTCCTAAGAGAAGCATAATGGGGGCTTGTGGGTCAATGTCTGGGATGAGGTGTGCCACTGACCGTAGATGAGCATGATGAAGACCCACTTCAGGTGTTGGAATTTCGTCTCTGTTATTTGGGATGTCGTTACATTCTATGAGACTCGGTAGCGAGATGCAAACAGTTCCATCCAGAGATTCCACTTCATAGCCACTGGCTCTTCTTCCTGATGATTCCTTTACTCCAGCGCATGTTCTTAGTGTGTAAGGAGCGCTTGGACTTTGGTCACTGAACACTTCAAAGAACTGTGAGTGAGCCAGTGACCTATTGCTCTGCTCGTCGAGGATTGCATACAGTTTCACAGCCTTTTCTCTTTGGCCAGCTGGATACACTTTTACGAGGCATATTTTGGAGCAAGAACGGCCTGCTAGCTGCCCACCACAGACTTTTGTGCAGTTGTTAGTCACATGAGACTGGGAGTGAGACCGGGAACTTTCCTGCTCCTCCCCGCCGTGCTCAGGAGCAGGGTCCGCCTCTTGCATCCAGGGTGCGGGTCCAGGGTGGAGTGCTGTGTTGTGTCTTTTGCTCTTACATTCAGAACACTGAATTTTGATTCTGCAGTTCTTTGCTATGTGAGATGTGGAAGAGCAGCACTTAAAGCACACATTGTTCTCTTTTAGCATTGTTTTGCGCTCTTCAATGGGCTTATCTCTGAATGCACGACATTTACGCAGGGGGTGTGGCTTTTTATGCAGTAGGCATAGTTTATCACTGTCGTCCAACCTTGTTGGGGGCTCGCCAGTGTCAGATGTTGCCCTGGGAGATACCTCTGTTTTATGGACAGAGACTTCACGCTGTCTGTTTGACTTCCAAGCTGTCTTCTCGGTCCTAGAAGCCGTGTCTGCATGGGCGATGAAACTGAAGCTTGGATCATTTATGATGCTTTCCTGCTTGACAAAGTCTACAAAGTAGGCAAATGGAGGATATGGCACCCGGTTCTGCCGTTTGAAGGATGCACCTACCGATGCCCACTTCTCTTGCAGACGGAACGGGAGTTTCTGTGCTATTGGGTTGACTCCTCTTGCCGTGTCTAGGAAAGAGAGGCCAGGCAAGTCTCCTTCAGCTTTGGCTGCCTGCAGTTCCATTAGTAGGTCGCTCAGCTTCATTAGCTTAGGCCCATCTCTGCTTGTTATTCTTGGAAAACTGTCAATGCGTTTGAACAGAGCATTTTCTATTGCTTCAGCTGAGCCATATGTTTGTTCAAGCCTGTCCCACACCATAGTCAGTCCCGCTTCTGGACGGTGGATGTGTATCGCTCTTATCTGCTCAACATGCTCTGCTGACTCCTTGCCAAGCCATTTTAGCAGAAGATCCATCTCCTCACTCGCTGTCAGGTTTAAACCACTGGTTGCATTCTGAAAGGAACATTTCCATGCTCTGTAATTTTGAGGTTTGTCATTGAATAGGAGTAAGCCTGTAGCCACAAGCTCACGGCGTGCTAGATATCTTACAAAGTCATTTATGTGTGAGCCGCCATTACTGGGGTTTGGTGACACAGGACGGCAACAGGGAGAAGGATGGCCATTGTAACTGTGAGGTCTGAAGTGGTGCACAGGAGTAGTATGCTCATCATTGAACCCACTGTGTGGTGCACGCACACCTTCAACATGCCTGGTGAGTGGCTCCTCCTGATCAGCATAGATGCAGGCCTGCTGTGAGGTAAGATGAGCTGGAGCAGTATTATTTTGATGAGGAAGTAAAGGTCTGGCTTCAGGTTTTAGACATGGAGGTGGGATGTTGTAGCTAGGGCTCTGCGCTAACTTTGCCATGATGTTGCTGTCGTCACATAACTGTAGTTCTGATGTTCTTTCTATGAAGTGTGAAGTAACAAATTGTTCTGTGCGTTGTGAGGGCTCAAAAGGAACAGAGTCTATGTTCAGTTCACAACTGTGTTTTTTACCATTCATATCAACTGCAGCCTCAAGTGATTCTGCTTTAGCAATGGCTGCAACTGCCTCTTTTCTATGCTTAAGCATTTCCATGGATGCTTCCAACCTAGCCTGTTCCAGCCTTAAATTCAATTCCTCTTAGGGCGTAAAAGACGGTGCTTTTGCTGCTTCGCCTCGCTCTTTGCTTTCACTGCAGCTGACCCACACGATGATACACCGGATATTACTGACGGCGAACGAGCCGTGTTTTTAGAGGATGCTACTGGCTCCATGGATTGTTCTGCTTGTGAACCTCTACTATGCAGACACTTCTCTGACGCGTCTGGCTCCATGGCACACTCCAGTAGCGGCGTTTGACGATGTAACGGTTAGCCGCCAGCTTACACTGCGTTATCTTGCCTGCTTGAGAGTCGTTGTTTCACTATGCCGTCTTCGGTATTGCTCTATACACTGACAGCCAGCTAAACTCTCTCCTAACATCAAGACTCTGAAGAAGACAGTCGTTCCCACGTCCACAGGTTTATTGACGTTTCAAGGAAAGTGTGAAACTGTAACATACAAAAACAGACTAATCAATTCTATGCTAGCTTTTAACATACTATATAGCCTCTGTTCAGAATGTAATTTAATCAATTAAAATATTTCCTTTCTACCGTTACACAATATAATTCATAACTATTAAACTGATAGTGATTATGCTGTACAAAGATATTTTTACATGTAAACAATATTACGTTCATTCATACGAGTGTAGCCTGTCCTGTGACTTATAGTTGCCTAGCAACCATGCAACGCTAGTCACAGCACCAAAGCCAGCGATCACGGACATTTGTAATATAGACTTAACACAAAATAACACTGACATCAAACTAATGATCTATGAACCTATGTAATTGTTTAAAAAACAGTGAATGAATACATACCAACAATGCTACTCTAGGCATAAATGTAGGCAAATGTAGCTGTAGTTGGCTTGCTACACTACAACCATGAATCACTGAACCGTTAGTTTGTAGCGTTCGTTTACTTCCTAACTACCGCTCACGCGACATAGCGGTTACCAGCTGAGAGTCTTAAAGTGACAGCAACGTAAATAGAGAACTCATAAGACTTGAGGCAAATTAACTTCTTACTTTTAACAGCTTATTTATAACAAAACATTGACATATATATAATGGACCAATAGATCTCGTTGCTCTGGACGGAGACCAGTGAAGGCTATTAGAAGCACTTTTGCGGTGATCCCCTGCTTTACTGCGCAGCCTCCAACTGACGGAGACAACGGAAATGTGACGTGAGCAACCTGTCTGAAAGTTGTAAGTCTTCTGGTAGCTGTGCCAAGAGAAATCTCAATCATCCCAATCTTACAGAGACGCAGAGTGTAGGTTTATGTAAGGAGATAACATAAGCACAGACTAATTATTGCTAACTAACATGCTAGTTAACATTAGTAATTAAACCTAAACAGCTAATGTAAGTCGAAACTGCCTGCAAGCTTCTCCTGTACTATACGGTAATTCCTCTACTGTGCGACAGTAAGTCTAGTGGTTATGACACAATCGTTAGCCTATTTTTACAAAAACGTCTGCTACGGGGCCATAACGTGAGGTACAAGGTAATGGAGCCTTTTATACATTGTTGTGTTTCTTTAGAACTAAACAATGGACAAATAGAGTCTTTAAACGCTTCAGATGTAAAGTTATTCGCAGTCAAGTGACGTAAGAAAAAAATGGTGGCCAGTGGAATGCTAACAGGAGGTGATACCTTTGTAGCAACAAAATGGCGCCATCGGAGGTTCGAGTTCTGAAGCGAAGCTTACCCCCTTGGTACCGACAGGCTCATCACCATAAAGTTGACCTACTTTCAACGTTCTGATTGACGCTCTGGTCACTCAAAACGCGACGCCGACAGATTTGCCGCTCCTTACAGCTGAGAGAAGCCGGCTTCCGTTGAAAATGAATGACTTCCGGTAACTTTAGAAGCTCAAGTCGGCGGCGGTGTGTACGTAAAGGTGGGAAAACGTACACGTTTATCGTGGAGGTATAGACACATTTATAATATACGTCTTAATGCTTTTCAGTCACTTACACACAAAAACATAGGAGTCCAGGTTGAAAAGATAAGTTTGGTGAACTCAGCTATAGGACCCACATGAAAGCTTTTAACGAGGTCTGATCAGCCAGAATGAATGAAAACACTGTGTTGATGTGTTTTAGTAGAAACCAGTCCCTAAACACACACAAATGCACACACACACAGCAACACAACCTGAGTCATCAAGACCTCACTAATTGTTCTCTCTGCCCTCCTCCTCCATCGACATTTCCCTGCTAATGTGTGTGTGTGGGTGTGTTTGTGAGATCAATGAAACAAATTATAAAATGCACGCACACATGCACGCGCACACACACACACACACACACACACACAGGTAACACACACACACACACACAGGTAACCACACACATACACACACATGCACGCACACACACACACATGCACGCACGCACACACACACACACACACACACACACACACACACACACACACACAAAGGTAACCACACACACACACACACACACTCACAAATGCACGTACACACACACGCATGCACGCATGTACGCATGACGCACACCCACACACACACACAAACACACACCCACACACACACACACACACACACACACACACACACTGACTTAATGAGACCACAACTAAATCTAATTCCACTCCTCTCTCTAACAAGGCTGAG
Organism: Perca fluviatilis; assembly: GCF_010015445.1. Lineage (NCBI taxonomy): Eukaryota > Metazoa > Chordata > Actinopteri > Perciformes > Percidae > Perca > Perca fluviatilis. Next base: position 17,814,066 of record NC_053135.1, on the reverse strand, counting down.
TCACCTGAACGCCTCGCGCCCACACAGTCTTCCCATCCATAAAACAAGCGCCTCCTTCACTGATTCGCCTCTAATCTTTTCCAGCGTCGCCAGACGTTGAGAAAGGTTAAGAATAAACGACACAGGCTTCTCTGCAAGCTTCCTTCACCTGAAGAAAAACACGGAGGAGGAAACTGACATGAAATGTAACAATTTTTCCAAACTTAAAAATATATATATACTGTATATCAGAAAATATTAAATTGGCTATAAGCTGGACCAGTGATTTCTTGTTGGATTGTTGAATGGTTTCTGGTTCATTTGTCCAGATAACATATCTTTTTTTCTTTTTTTTTTTTGCGTCAAACACTTCATTTCCTGCATTCTGGTGAATTTTTATGCCATGTCTGCATCAATTTATTAATTATTCTCCTGTAGGCCTAAGCATTCATTCAAAACATCACATGTGAGACAGGTTAAGATGGTCCACTAAGGGTGTCTTAAATCTTTTTTTGGCATTTTTAGGCCTTTATTTGACAGGACATCTGAAGACATGAAAGGGGAGAGGGGGGGGGGAATGACACGCAGCAAAGGGCCGCAGGTCGGAGTCGAACCCGAGCCTACTGTGTCGAGGACCAGACCTCTATATATGGGCGCCTGCTCTACCAACTGAGTTATCCGGGCGCCCTATTCCATATGTTTTGAAGTGGGGACAAATCTACCTTTTCCAAATATGTGTGTGTGTGTGTGTGTGTGTGGGGGAGGGGGGTACATTTTGGGTCGTCTTTCCACTTTTCCAATAATCACAACTCTAGTTTTGGTTGAAAGAAACACATAGTTTACTGATTTACATGTAAAAATATTGTTTTTTTAAATGGAGTCTGGTGGAGTTTAGCGCTAGCGACTTCAGAGCCGTCTCTGGTTGAACGAAGAGGATTTTACTCTTTAACAAACAGGTCTATCTCTGTAGGGATCCTTTCCATAATGTTGTCAAGCACTCAGAATATTAATCTGAGCCTGTCAGCAGCAAAACGAGCACTTTTAGTGGACCAAATTGAAGATGCACATTTGCTCCATAGCATGACAATGCAGCCCGGTTCCCAGGTCAACAGCATTCTCGCTCATTACTGGACATTAAAGAGTGTTGTTCCCATCAGTCACTTACACACAAAAAACATAGGGAAATAGGGTCCCGGTTTAATAAAAAACAAAGTTACCCTTTAAGGGTACAAATAATGACTCAGCAGTTCAGTTAATCACCATGACAGGACAAGGCTTCCACATGACAACGGCAACACATCCCCGTGGCTCCTAAAAACGACAAAGAGCGAGCACATCATTACTTTTCTTTTCAAGAGGCTCTTTACATTCTGCAGACCCACAAGGTGAACACCCCCGCCCTGTTTAACACACACACACACACACACACACACACACACACACACACACACACACACACACACACACACACACTTACACACACATCCTCCACCCCACCTGCTTTGCATTTTCAAACAAAGCGTCTCAAAGCTGGCCAATTTGTCTCTGAATCAAGGAAAGGCACAGCGAGTGTGTGAAATGACCGTTTTCCTCTCGCATCGCTTTGATGTGAGGGACAGAGAGACAAAGTGTTAGATCAGCAGAAAGACACCTGTGATCCTTGGATTATTAGGAACACCCTACTAATACCCTGTTTGATCCCCTTTCTCCTTCAGAACTGCCTTAATTCTTCGTGGCATTGATTCAACAAGGTGCTGGAAGCATTCTTTAGAAATGTTGGCCCATATTGAGAGGATAGCATCTTGCAGTTGATGGAGATTTGTGGGATGCACATCCAGGGCACGAAGCTCCCGTTCCACCACATCCCAAAGATGTTCTATTGGGTTGAGATCTGATGACTGTGGGGGCCATTTTAGTACAGTGAACTCATGATTCGAGCTCTGTGACATGGTACATCATCCTGCTGGAAGTAGCCATCAGAGGATGGGTCCATGGTGGTCATAAAGGGATGGACGTGGTCAGAAACAATGCTCAGGTAGGCTGTGGCATTAAACGATGCCCAATTGGTACTAAGGAGCCTAAAGTGTGCCAAGAAAACATTCCCCACACCATAACACCACCACCATCAGCCTGCCCAATGGTAACAAGGCATGACAGATCCATGTTCTCATTCTGTTTACGCCAAATTCTGACTCTCTACCATCTGAATGTCTCAACAGAAATCGAGACTCAACAGACCAGGCAACATTTTTACAGTCTTTAACTGTCCAATTTTGCTGAGCTCGTGCAAATTGTAGCCTCATTTTCCTCTTTTTAGTGGAGACGAGTGGTACCCGGTGGGGTCTTCTGCTGGTGTAGCCCATCCGCCTCAAGGTTGTGCGTGTTGTGGCTTCACAAATGCTTTGCCGCATACCTCGGTTGTAACGAGTTATTTGAGTCAAAGTTGATCTTCTATCAGCTGGAATCAGTCAGCCCATTCTCCTCTGACCTCTAGCATCAACAAGGCATTTTCGCCCCCCAGGACTGCAGCACACTGGATGTTTTTCCTTTTTCAGACCATTCTTAGTAAACTCTAGAAATGGTTGTGCGTGAGAATCCCAGTAACTGAGCAGATTGTGAAATCCTCAGACCAGCCCGTCTGGCACCAACAACCATGCCACACTCAAAGTTGCTTAGATCACCTTTCGTTCCCATTCTGACATTCAGTTTGGAGTTCAGGAGATTGTCTAGACCTGGACCACACCCCCCTAAATGCATTGAAGCAGCTGCCATGTGATTGAAAGCTTACAGGTGTTCCTAATATGTATATATATGTATATATATATATATAGGCTTGATTTGGTGATGCGCGTGTTTTGCAGTTTGTCATCGACTTAGAGCAGTCAAACTGTTGACAATAAGATTTCTGAACAGACACACACACACACACACAAGCACGCACGAAAACACACACACACACACACGTCTTCTTGGAAACCGTTCCCTATCATGGAAACATTGCACTATAGTGTGCTCTCCATTTTGTAGTGGTGTTTGAATTAGCAGCGGTAAATTTCATTCACTATAAAATACCCATTATCATATATATATATTTATATATATATATATATATATATATATATATATATATATATATATATATATATATATCATAGTGGGGGATCTGGCTGTCCTCCCCAGGGAAGTTTTGAGCATCACCGACTTCATTTCCTGTATATACACTTTTATGCACCAATTTCCTGTGGAAATCCCTTTATTTAGCCTATATGTTAAGAAGGAAAACACAGATGACAATTCAAAATATATCAAAAATATAATGGAAAGTATGTCGTTGCGTGTCATTGGGCATTTTTAAGTGGGTATACGGAAATCCTGGAGCTTCCTTAGTGGGTGTACTGCCTACACCTGCATATCACGTAGACTACACCGCTGGGTTTGATGTAATAAATAAAAAATGAGTTTGGAGTCGTCGCCAGGAGACGAGCAGGAATGTTGAGGGTGAGTCATCGAGAGGCGAAGGACGACTCCGTCCAGGTGGCCTGTCCTCTGAGGGTGAATAATTGTCTGCTTTAATTAAAGCACATTAAAGTGTGTGTGTGTGTGTGTGTGTGTGTGTGTGTGTGTGTGTGTGTGTGTGTGTGTAGAGGACAGCGTGTGGCTGGGAAAGAGAGCATACTAGGATGTGTTTGAATGCATTCACGTGTGGTGTTTGCGCATGCATTCGCAGCACGTTTGTGCATTCATGTATGATATTTGGATTTGTTTTCTGTGTGTGTGTGTGTGTGTGTGTGTGTGTGTGTGTGTGTGTGTGTGTGTGTGTGTGTGTTTACACAAAGGAATCCGCTGTATTGTCCGGGTGGAACTCATGACGGCAGCGTCACACAACACTCTGACAACACTGACACACTACACAGCCACTTATGCAGGAACCATCACAGTCGAGGCCGCGATTTGCACACTCACAGAGGTGAAAAAAAAGAATCTGTCGGCCCTTGGCTATATCTCTGCACACGTTTGTCACCACGGAGAAGTCCACCATTTTGAGAAATGTGCGTTTGCTGTCTTAGCCAGAGTCAGACAATGACAGATGGAAGTCAGTTTCACCCATAGATCTAAAACAATAGATGTGACATGACGTCATAACTAATGGGATTATCAGCTGTTGCTTTACCAAAAAGACCAAAGTGACCAGGGGAGAGGCAAATTATTTTGGGATCCCATTTGAACTGAGCCGTGGATTACACACTGAAGAAATTCTTTATTTTAGATTACCATATAAATTCAGGAATCTGAGTGTGTATTAGACTCAGGACACACAGAAAGTTAGCTTAAACTTTGAGTACCATATACTAAGTCCAGGAATGTGAGTGTTTGTATTACTGTACCATACGATGAAGTGGAACGGGGGGTGGATCTTGTGTGTGTGTGTGTGTGTAAAGAGCTGGAACATCTGCCCGGAAGACAGGAGGGAGAGAGGAGGGGGGGACACCTTCAAGCAAAGAGAATAAAAGATTAGCAGTTTGGTCAGGCGGGGTGCACATTTTGACAGAGCCTGAGTGAATCTGTACCCCGTATACTTAGGATCTTTTTTGTGTACCCACACGTGTGTTGTAACTTAAATGCTGGACTTCAGTAAACTTGCTTAACTGAACTCTTCGTCTCAGATTGATCCTTGTGTTCTGGTAAACTTAAGTCCAATGTAAGAAGGCGTGGGAATTAATAAATAAATTGGAGTCAGATTTGACAGGCCTAAAGGCCTTATTTTAGACATAATTCCCTACACCGCTCAGGGAACTACATCTCTCATCTCACACACTATAAGTCACCTCGGCTTGATGCTCGGCTCGCTCGCTGGCTAGCTACGATACTTACATACTTTTACTTTAGTAACATTTGTAAATTGGCATCAATGGTATTACAGTGTAGGGCTGCTTGACATGGTTAATAATATCAAAATATTAATAAGAATACTTTTGCAGATGCAAAATGTATGCAAAACCATATCTTAAAATAAACTGATGCCACACACCGTATTTCACTTTAAATGTGTAACACAAAAAGGTATTTTGTTACTTAAATTTTTTTTTTTAGAATAAGACAAGATAATCGTATCTTTACAATATTCAATTCAATTTTATTTATAGTTTAAAATCTGTGCCGTGTCTGTAGCTATAAACCCTCCCCCGCTGGTCAATAATCAATAATAATATGGATTCATCCTCAACCCTACTTTGATCTACTGCACAGATATTTCTTTTATTTGACAAATCAGTGGGATTGGGAGTGTTTTAATGTCCAGATATACTTAAAATAAAATAAAATGTGTAGTCTTCTTTTGCAAACATACATTTAGTCACTACAAGTTGTTTTAAATGTTTTCGGTTTTATTGAAACCTGAACAGAAAAAAACTGATTTGCAACCTGTCACAGGTGACACAACACAACTTAAGAATGTGTCAATACTCAATCGGTACAAATATATATATATATATATATATATATATATATATATAAACTCCTTGCACATTTTCTGTTCAGAGCATCTTCATATTCCAAACAGACACAGGAACACTGCAGCACTCACAAAACATATTGAAACGAAACGAGAACAAAAGACTGAGACGAAAACAGATGTAGAAATGAACAATAAAAACATCAAAGCCAATTAATTACACTCAAACAACATATGTAGAAACCCAAATCAGAGACAAAAGGCTTCTTTAAATATAAATAAAACAAAAACTAGATATTTTCTGATACTTAGGTTGTCACAATTTAAAGCCACATGTCATTTATTTAAGCAGTAAACTGTGTGTGCCTGTCCTGGACCCACAAGTTAATTTTTTTTTATCAACCCTATTTCCCTGTTTTTGTGTCTAAGTGACTGATGGGAACAACAATCTTTGACATTGGTCCAGTATTAAGAGAGATCGCTGTAGTCGGCAGCGGAGAAACAAGCTGCAATGTAAGTTAATAGGGCAATTGTGCACCTTCAATTTACGTCCACAGAAGTGCTTGTTTTGCCACTGACAGGCTCAGATTAATATTCTGAGTGCTGTGTCTGACAGTGTCTGACAAAATTATGGAAAGGATTCTTACAGAGATAGTCCTTTCTGTTAAAGAGTAAGATCCTTTTTTTAAACATAAATACATCCGCTAAATTGCGTTCCATGTAAATAAACAGTAATTTTAGCATCGTAAAATACACTTCATTTACAGTTGACAGACACAAAATAAAACTATCAAAAGCCGTTTTGGGTCGTCTTTCCACTTTTCCAACCATCACAACTCTAGTTTTGGTTGAAATAAACACACAGTTTACAGATTTCCATGTGAAAATATGTTGGCTCTATACACACTAAAAGTGCTGTTTTTTAAAATGGAGTCTGGTGAGTTTAGCGCTAGCGACCTCAGAGCTTTTTTTGGTTAAACAAAGAGGATGTTACTCTTTAAAAAAAGGTCTATCTCTGTAGGGATCCTTTCCATAATGTTGTCAGACACTTATAATATTAATCTGCAAGAAATAAAGCAATTTTAGTGGACGAAGTCGACAATGCACATTTGTCCTATAGAATTGCATTGCAGTTGAAAAAACCCAAAGTTAAAACACTCCAATAAAATGCACCACAAGAAAATAATGAAATTTATGCGTTGGAGAAGTCAGAAAGTAAAAATAGCAAACTTGCAAAAAATGTGCTGTACTGGCACCTTTAGCAGGAATTTTAACATTATCATGATCATTTTAGGTCTATCTTCATCAAATACGTAATCCCTGAAAAAATTAAAACGTGTGTGCGCAACAGTCTAACATCTTGAAAATATTGGATGCACTTATGTACAATAAATGTAGGATTTCATGCTTTAAAAAGGAAAATAGATTTGGATGTTCGGCTAAAAACTCAAGTGTACATATTTTACACCACGGTTGTAATTTTGATTCTGAAGTTCTAACTCTTGAAGCGTACAGTACACAAGAATAACACTGCCAATAATATCATCGCCTGTATCGTTCTGCAAGTATAAAAAATAGAAGTATATCTTGCGAGTCACACGTAAAGTTACCATGACCGAGAAATGCTCTTAATGTTTTGAATGTATGAAACTATTTTTTTGATTAATTTCATTTAAACAACACATCAGCTCCGCCTTCTTCGGCCAGTGAGAAGCAGTGAAAGAATGGAGGGAAAAGTTGCGTTGTGTGTAAAAATTTAGCTTGCAAACAAAGGGGGGGTAAAAACAGCTTTTAAAGGTGGCGGACAGGTCAAAGTTCACAGTACGTGTGGTCACGTATACTGCAGTGGGCGAGGTCTCTGATGTTGTCCTGAGGGAGATGTGGAAACGGAAAGAACAATTCACACACACTGTCATCAATTGGAGCAAAATTAAAAGGGAAGACCAAGGGGGAGGTAAAAAAAAAAAACACAGAGAAAACAGGACTAACCTAACAAAAGGCATAAAAACAGAGAGAGGCAGATCCTCCAGTTTCACATTGACTTATTCAATGCCAAGAATCGTGCAATAACATTTGTACATCTGGCGCTTAACGGAAACCAATCGGTGCTGCCACCGATGACGCCCGTCCAAGACTCCAAACAAGAGGACGTACAGAAGCTTGTCCAACCGTCCAAGACAAAACTCTGCACATGTATTGGGCTCCAGTAACTAGAAATGGTCCGATTCCATTTTTTCCTTCCCAATACCGATTCCGATACCTGAACTTGAGTGAGTCATCACGGAAAAAGAACATAGATGAACTACTTTAAAGTAGATTTTCTTCAGGGCTAAACTATGTGGTATTGGATCGGTGCATAAACTCCGGTACTCTCCGATACCCATACCGGCATTTTAGACCGTATCGGAGACTATTCCGACACTGGTATCGGACTGGTCTCTACCAGTTACCGCAACAGCCCTCGTAGACTTTTAACAGAATGTGTTCTCCAGGTGCACGAAAGTGTTCACACAGCGAAATCTCCGTATCCCGTGGGACAGAAGGCAGCACTTTGGAGCGTATCGAGGCAGTTGACGAGGATTAGCGTGCCCGTCAGGTGCTTCCACCTCTTGGTGATGGGGTTCCTCATCTTGTCCAGGCCGAGGTGGAGCTCCTGGATCACGTCTCGGTAGCTGTCCCCGACGTGGGCGGCCCACGTCAGGAGGAAATCGTAGGCTGGCTTCCACATGGACTGAACGGTTGGGATCAGGGTGAAAGACAGAGAGGAGAGGATGGACAGAGAGGAATACTTTTAGTGGTACGAATTTGCCAAAATGTTAACACATATAGGCTAAAACACCTAGGGTTGGGTACCGAAAACCTGTGCTAATATATGTAGAGCTGGGCAATATATCGATATTATATCGATATTGTGATAGGCGACTAGATTTGGTCTTAGATTTTGGATATCGTAACATCGTAATATGACACAAGTGTTGTCTTTTTCTGGTTTTAAAGGCTGCATTACAGTAAAGTGATGCACTTTTCTGAACACACCAGACTGTTGTAACTGTTCTATTATTTGCCTTTACCCTCTTAGTCATTATATCCATATTACTGATGATTATTTATCAAAAATCTCATTGTGTAAATATTTTGTGAAAGCACTAATAGTCAACACTACAATATCGTTGCGGTATCGATATCGAGGTATTTGGTCAAAAATATCGTGATATTTGATTTTCTCCATACCGCCCAGTCCTACTAATATGGCATCGGTGCCTAAATGACCGGTATCTACCGGCAATGCGGATTTCGGTGCCTCATATCCAGTCAACTGAAATGCCTGCGCTTCTCTCTGATGCTCCGAAACGGACATTACGGTCAACAGAAGCATCGCTGCACTTGACGCTATAGTTAACACTACACTTGGCAGCAGGTAACGTTAGCCTTACATGACCGTTAGCTAGTAGCTGGATTAAACATCGACATGGTTTTTGTATATTCCTGGAACTCTGCCGCGCTCCTCTATCCCAACACATTCTCTTTTGGCGTTTGTTAGTGACGCAAAACGTCTCCTTCAGCGTCATATTTAGACCATCTGGGTCAGGACGCTTGGCGTCACTTTTTGACGCTCTCGGGACTCCCGCTTTTTGGCGTTCTGGGTCGGGACGTACATTTAACTGATATGCGGCACAAGAACGGGACAGTTAGGTTACGGAAAAGATCGTTGGTGGGGTTATAAAATGTACGTTTGAGTGACACGCGGGACAAGAACGGGACATGAACCCCGTCTCCTGGGGGAAAGTCCTGTGTTGTTTGACCCATCCACCCCGCCCCCCCCCCAACCTACCTCTTTAAAGCTGTTTCATGCTTCTTGCGTTCAGCGCGGTCGGCGCGGTGCGGACGGCGATATGACGCAAATGCGTGGGTCTGATCTCCGAGCCGTGCCCTTTCAAGATTCTGTAACAATGTGGACACGGTAGTAGAGGCCGCAATCAGTATGAAAGACCAGACGGTTCGCGGCGACCACGCGGCCGTCCGCTGCGCCCTGACAGCGCTGAACGCAAGAAGCATGAAACAGCTTTTACACAGGTTTTCGGTTCTTTCGTACTACTCTCTACCGTTGTCTCTCTTAATACTGCGTCATCTTACAGCGCCGCGGTCGAGCTCTGCCCGGTGCGTTCCATACAGACGGGTGATTTTTCCGTCGGACACGTCGACGCTGAGAGACACTGACCAAGCATACTGTACGAGTTGGGAGTGACAACGGGTTGTCTGTCCACCCACATGCAGACAGGTCCCCTGTTTTGAAAACCTGTGGCGGTACAGACCCACCGTCTCTCTCACCTCATTGTCCAACAGGCCGTTCTTGTCGCGGTGCGGAGCCTCGTAGGCCTCCATCTGCTGTCTGGACACTCGAGCAAGTTTCTCGGCCAGTTCCCTCCAGCGGAACGCCACCTCCACCGCCGTGGTCAGCAAGACGAAATCCAGGACCAGTCTGGCAACCAGACCCTGGCAGTCCATCTTCAGCAACGCCTGATGGGGGAGAGAGAGAGACACAGCAAACTAAGCCTGAGAGTTTTTTGATACATGAGCAGAAATATTTAAAGTGCTGCAGGGTTCAACATTAAGTTGTTGTTTTTTCACTTGTAAATCCTACTTGCCTGAAGCTAATTTTTTTACTGGCTCCTAGAGAAATAGTTGTTGTTTTCACCAACAAAAAGTTCAAAAAAAGTTTGAAAAAACATTCTATTGTAACCATCTAAAAAGTGAATTTTCAAAAACATATAAACATATAAAGACCAAGAGGTGGGGGATAAAATCCTGTGTCATTTTAGATTGCACTAATATATAGGCTATATGCCTTCTGGAAATTCAATTTAGAAAGTGTTTCTATAGATAAAATAGCATGTCTCTTGATGACAATATCATATCATATCTGATGGTTGATTTTCAACATTGCATCATATCATTAATTAATTAATGGGATAGCTACATCGTAATCGGTATAGGAACCATGTGGACCAGTGATTCCCAAATCGAGCTCCAACCTATTGGACTTCTAATCCCATTTTCTGGTCCAGTGGTTTCCAACCTTTTGGTCTCAAATGCCCTTTAAAACGACAAAGTCTCCGCGTGTGACCAATCTTGACAGGCTTCACATGTCGGTGTATGAGTGGTGAACAGGTCAGCCAAAAGGGAGTTTTCCTTCTCAAAACAACGTGATATCATGACTCCACGTAAACATACATGTCACTTTCCTATAGCCAAGTGGTGTGTAATCTGTATGCATTTTGAGCTAGCCGTGTGTATGTCTACGCTGTATGCAGCGGACAGTAGTCTGCAACGCCACAGTGTAAACATACACGCCAGTGGCACTTTCTAAAGCCACATGGCTCGTTAACGCGAGGCTACGTGTTATCGCGAGGCTACGGTTGGGTTTAGGAACGTCACACGCAGGGTTGGGTTTAGGAAAAGAAGAACGGGGTTGGGTTTAGGATCCCCCGGTCTCCTGGGTGAAAGTCCCGTGTTTGACCCGTCCTCCACCCCGAGCAACCTCCCTACGCGGATTTTCGCCCTTTCATACTACTCGCAACGGCGTCAATTCGTATGCAATCGCAAGGTCGTGTAAGTCAATGGAGGCCCAATGGCGTTGATAAACACGCTAAAAAACGAGTATGCGTCTTGATAACACGCCACTAATGGTATACGAATTGGCATGTCTTACATACGCCACTTCATGACATCAGTCAGCTCAAAAGGCTTCATTTGGATCATTTCTTAGAGGCATTTGTGTAGAAACCCCCAGTTGATCATCACATTATCCCTAAAAAAGAAACGGTTACAGTCCTGTTTGTCTGTAAACTGGCTGCAGGGGCTGAATAGCAAACATAAAGAAAGAAACAACCTTGTTGATGGGTGAGTGAATTAATTTAATCCTTAGGCCCGTAGTTATGACCCTCGACTGCATGCTATAAATACGTTCCTACTCAGATAACCCGGTTACATGAGGGTTAGAAAACACTCAGCATTAATAAGAGCAGCTGACTGGAAAGCACACTGCAGGCAAGATTTGTTTTTTCTTGAAAAGAAGCAAAGAAAAAAAACGCAGTGTGTGCATGTGTGTGTGTGTGTGTATCCATCCAAAGATAATATGTTGGTTCAGAAAAGCAAGGATCACACACACACACACGAATGCACGCACACACACACACACACACACACACAAAATTAGCAAGCAAACACATTCTGTAAAATATGTGTGTGTGTGTGTGTCCATCCAAAGATAATATGTTGGTTCAGAAAAGCAAAGATCACACACACACACACACACACACACACACACACACACACACACACACACACACACACACACACACACACACACACACACACACACACACAAAATTAGCAAGCAAACACATTCTGTAAAAGATGTGTGTGTGTGTCCATCCAAAGATAATATGTTGGTTCAGAAAAGCAATGATCACACACACACACACACACGCACACACACACACACACACCCACAAAATTAGCAAGCAAACACATTCTGTAAAATGTGTGTGTTTGTGTGTGTCCATCCAAAGATAATATGTTGGTTCAGAAAAGCAAGGATCACACACACACGCACGCACATGTCTTATACATGTCGTATCATTGCTTTATTCTATTATTCTTATTTTTGTAGAAAAAGAGAGAGAGAGAGAGAGAGAGAGAGAGAGAGAGAGAGAGAGAAAGAGAGAGAGATATCCAGTGCTAGATCCGGGGCTATTTATAAAACATTCGGGGCTGTAGCCGGGGACGCCGAGGCCTAACGACGCCCACGATACGCAGAATAATGCGGGGAAACACATTGCTCTGAAAATGAACTACTTGGTCGTACTGTGCCGCTGTCTGAAATAAATAACGTTGTCACTGTTTTCGTCTGTTCTTGTCATTCCAACTCAACAGTTTCCTACTGGCTTCAGAAGACCAGACCCGAGGCCAGCGTTGCTCGAAGCTCTTCAGAGAAGATTTGTCTAATGGCCTTCAGACGGACGCGACAGCAGCATCCTGAACGCCCCCGCCGCGTTATCCGGCTCGTCTTGACTGCTGATTACTCACATCCACGGGAGCACAGGAAAAGTATGTTCAGGTTCTGTGCTTTATTTTTTTTATGTAAATCACGTCGAAGATTCCCCCGAGACGCACGCTGAGGAAGTGTATGCTGTCGAACGAGTTTTTCATTTTCCAATATGATAAAAATCAAGGTAATTTATTGGAGCGCAATCAGTTTCTACTGATTCAGCCTTGCTGTCAAGGCAGCAACGCCAAAACAGAAAAAAACTTACGGAAGCATAAGGCTGCCACGGCACAAAAAGACAAACTTATCCGCGTCACGTTATTACGTGAAAAGTTTAGTCCAAGGCACTTGGTCATCTTCATCCGACGCATTAAGGCATACAAGCCTTCGTCAGGGAGTCAACAGTTTTCAAACAGGAAAAGACTTTCTTATAAGCTCTCAAACCACCAATCAGAAGCCTCCATTTGGCAGAGGCAGGTTTAAGGGTTGCAGTATTCTACAAAGACCACTAGATGTCCTTCTTGGTGCTTAATAGAACAGAATTTGTCGTGACTACACACAAAGGTTACATACAATGCATGCATCGCTACAGCACATATTCAAAATAAAGGGTATGGTTTACAGGAAGACACTAAAATCAAGTTCTTTTCGTTCAGGCCTGGGCATCTAGTAGCCTGCAGTTTGTCAATCCAGAAACTTTCTCTCTGGTTTAGTTGTTTTTGCCTGTCCCCTTTCCTTAGTGACAGTGGTATACGGTCAATCCCACAGGTCTGTACGGTAGATGGGAAAGATGTTTTTCACGTTTTAACAAGATATTTGCAACATTCAAACTTATCAACCCTCATTGAAAAGGGCACTTTCACACATCTTCTTAAATGTACCTTTTTAAGGTGTTTGCATTAGTGCTGTCAAACGATTCAAATATTTAATCGCGATTAATCGCATTAATGTCATAGTTAACTCACAATTAATCGCACATTTTTATCTATTCTAAATGTCCCTTGATTTCTTTTTGTCCCATTATTTTTTCTCATTTGAATGCTCTTGCGATGATAGCTCAGTTCACAACGACAAAACACACACATCACTTTGGTCTTCTCAATGGAACCATTTGGCAACTTTTTAAAAGTCAACTTTCCATTCAGAATCTTATTGGCATCCATTTCGGCGTCTCGCGCTCGCCTTCCACCCAAAATGTAACGTTAGCCTACTACTCTTTGGCCGGCTCGCTAGCCCAAACAAGTGTAGTGTTGTTTAGTTTCCGGTCTAGCTAGATCCGGTGTGCTGTTGTACAAACTACAAAGTTTGCTAGGCCAAAAAGAACGTTAATCTCGCGATAAAAAAAATTGACGCCGTTAAAATGGGTTTGCATTAACGCAGTTAATAACGCGTTTAACTGACAGCACTAGACTGCATATAACTGATCCCCGTGTGTTTCATATCAAAATGTTCTGAGCGACGTGTGACGAGATATTTTGGTGCTAAAGCTGAAAACGTTGACGTTGGCTTTTTGAAATTCGCTCAAATCTCTTTTGAAAACAAACCTTAACTTACGATGCGTTGTACGAATTGTTTCGGTGCTTGAAGTGACTTTACCAAAGTCTTACAGGCTATACTGTGTATAATTAAAATAGTAAATAAATGTCTGAAATGAAATTTTCTAACATCGCTTTTTGAGTCAGTGTTGTCAAACATTGTTTGGACGCGCCGGTGGGCCTTTCATCTTTCGAGGGTTAAGTTATAACGAGAACATTTTCTTGTTATTTTTTAACGTGATCATTCGTTATAACGTCATAAATAGTACATTGTCTTGTTATAACTTGATAAGTTTGTATGTTAAAAATATCTTGTTATTACTATAAACCTTACAACGCAATAGGTTTTTCTGTTTTCTGGCAGGACTACGCTTCCGTAAAAACACAAGCAGATAGAAACTCGTTTTCCTTCTGTTTGTTGGAGAGGGAGTTAGATTTTTAAGGGTCATGTGACACGTGCCAGTGGCATGTACTTCCATATGCCAATATTACGTGCCATATGCCATATCAGACTGATGTCATGAAGGGGCGTACGTATGACACGCCAATACGTATGCCATTATTGGCGTGTTATCAAGACGCATACTCGCTTTTTAGCGTGTTTATCAATGCCGTTTTTCCTAAACCCAACCAGTTCTTTTCCTAAACCCAACCAGTTCTTTTCCTAATCCCAACAGTTTCTTCTTTTCCTGACCACAACCCGCTTGTGCCGTAGCCTCGCGATAACACGCCACTTGGCTTTAGGAAAGTGGCACATGCCAGGACACGCCACTTTCGGCTGCCACATGCCACTTAAAAATCTGTGTTACTGGTTTGCTGACATACATGTGCATACCAACTTTGCACCATTTCCCTTTTAATTTATTGATGTAAACTCTAAGAGGCTTTTTAAGTCTTGCATAGTAATGTACGTCCTCCAGAAAAACCTGTAAATTGAATTATGTTAAATATTGTGATTTCTTTTTTGGCCCTTTGTTGAAAGGAAACAGGCCGAACAGGTGCACAAGCAAATATTTTATTAATCATAATTATTTACTTGCATAATGTTTATGATGCGCAACTTTTTTTTATACATTTTTGGTATCGGTTTGGTATTGGTATTAAGTAAATCTAAATCTAAAGCTGTAACAGATGAATGTAGTGGAGTGAAAAGTCTAATATTTCTCTCTGAAATGTAGAGGAGTAGAAATAGAAAGTGGCATGAAAAGAAAAGACTCAAGTAAAGTACAAGTACCTCAACATTTGGGACAGTACTGGAGTAGATGTTCTTAGTTACATTTCACCACAGGATATCTGCACTTTTAAATGGACTAAAAAGTTCAATACTTCACAATACAGTCGGATGAAATACCTTACATCAAGGAGTTTCGCCGTTTTAAAGGTCCAACGTGTGGGAATTTCTCCCATCTAGCGTTAAGATCATATATCGCAATCAACTCTCTCGCGCCGCGCAGTTCAAAGTAGGTATTACAGCTACGGTAGCCGTTCAATATCCTTTTTCTTTTTCTGGGCGAAGGATAAAAAAATAAAATTGTGATTTTGAATACGTGTGGTCCTCCATGTTTCCTTCTTCAAACTTGCCGGCGCTGGGAAGCTACGATACCCGTTAGCAGCATTAGCAGCACCTTGTGAGTTTATCATGCGACAGAGAAAATGCGAACAGCGGAGCAGTATGTCCTTTATGTCCCTTACCGGCTAACGTATTTCAAGATGGAGCACGAATATGGAGCGTCTACCCCAGTTCATGCAAACGCAAATGTCAAATTTCAAGCCAACAGGAATACTTGGAATTGATGGTGGTGGTAAATATTCATGAAAAAGAACAAGTTTGTGAACGGTAACAGATTTTGATAATGAACAACTGGACCTTTAAAAGAACAGACAGGGAGAACCCTAACATGGTCGTATAATTTCCATTCAAGAGAATAATCTATGTTTACCCTTCAGCTCTGCAATAAAGTGAAATTAAGGTTACTCTTTACAAACCAAATGGATGATGAAGATGATGAATTATTTGGTTTTGAAACAGACACCGTACACCTGCCTCCTTTTCTCTCTCTCTCTCCCTGTCTGCTTCTAACTCTCTCTACCACCTGGCTGACACGCACTTTGGCCTTCTACTGCGATGTCCTCAATCTGCCGATCCAGGTCAGAGGTGCCTAAATTCCTTCACACCACGGCCAGAATGTATCTGGAGTGAAGGCCACCGTAATTCCTGTAATTCTTACGTGTTTAATTAAATGAGGAAGTTTTAACAGCACTGCCGTAAAACTCAGATGAAGTACTTTTTTTAGCTGCACAAAATGTTTGTTTCGTAGTCATTGTGGTTAGGATTTGACAGCACTTTCAAAATAAGAGAGTAGAATAAGCACGAGCATGTCAAATGCCATGGCGGGCCAAAACAAAGAGAGCCCAGGCCTTGGTTTAAAAAAAGACCCGGTCCAAACACACACACACACAGACATACACACACACACACACACACACACACACACACACACACACACACAACACACACAAACAAACACACACGCGAATGCACACGCATGCACACAGACACGCACGCACGCAGACACACACACGGACACAGACACACACATGCACACGCACCCACACGCGTTGCACATGCACACAGACACACACACGCAGACACACACACACACACACACACACACACACACACACACACACACACACACACACACACACACACACACACACACACACACACACACACACACACACTCACTGCTTAGTCACTCACGTAAGGTGAGCCCAGGAACATGAATGGATGACACGCTAGATTTCCCCGGAGACTCTTTTTCCCCGTTTCTCTCTTTCTTCTCACGGTCTTGTATCACTTTTTGTGCACTGTGAAGTTAAATGTATCTTACCCGCATCATATTTAGTGTGCTGTTTTACGTTTATAAAAATGAGTCCATCAAGCTAGATTTCAGAGGGAAATATTGTACTTTGTGCTCCAATACATTCATCTGACAGTCCTTTTTTGGCAACCAGGATAATTCTGACTTCATTTTATATAAAAAGAAAAAAAGCCTATTCAGGAATTCTGGATTATCCAATTCTCCTGGTGAATTAACTTGACATATGACAACGTTATTGCATTTACAAATCTCTCCATGAAATGCCAGAATGTAGAAACAAATGCACCACAACACATTTCCTTTTTTATCTCTGTTCCTGTTTCCAGTCTGGTTTCAGTCGATGTTTCCACATTAATAACTAACAACAGTATTCCGCTCTGAAAAATAGAAAAACAGTCTGCTCGGCGAGAGACCAAAGTGTCTGAAAAACATGAGGTAGCGGCGACCTGCAGGAAGCCCCCGAAGCAGACGGACAGATGGGGCTGACAGCTGACCAGGCGGCTGTCAGCGACGGGAAGGAGGGAGGAGGGGGGGGGAGGTGGAGCGGAGGCAGATGATAACACTGACGGAGAGAAAACAGAAAGAACGGCAGAGGAAGGAGGAGAAAAACAGCAGGCAGAGAAAAACCCTTATATCTATAGGAGTCTATCAGTCAACTGATGCAACCGGAGTACCGTGCCCGTCGCTTACTTATGGTGCGTTCAAATCAACTCGGGCGTGTTGTAAGTTTTGGGCACAGACAAGGAAAGTGCGGGGGGGGGGAGGCATTTCCCACCGTACCCCGTGTCCGCTACGCCGTTGCCTGTCACTCCACTCAGGAGTAGTCGGGGGAAAGCGAGACAGTTATTCGTCAATAACTTTGGGTTCAACATTGGAGGGGGGTTGAGATCTCCAACTATCTAGGGAGGTTCCGGGACATGCATGAATTGAAAAAAAGAGACAAAACCCTCGTAAAAATAAAACCTTGAAAAAAAGAGACAAAAAAACATTGGAAAAAAAGAGACAAAAACTTTGGTAAAAGCGCCAAAAAATAGCTCAAACAAGGTGAAGAAATTTCTAAAAAAAAAAGGCGACAAAAACGTCGAAAAACGCGACACAAACGTCCAAAAAAGCCCAGAATGGCTTATCGGAGGGGTTGTAACCCTATGGTCACGCCCCCGGTGTGTAATGGCCTTTACGGTTGACTTTTAGGACTAAAGACCTTGGTTTTGGACGAGAGTCTACAAGCAGGGCGATTGATGACGTCCCCCTGCATGCAGGAGTGCTTCGCCGCGCCTCTCTGCATAGATCTATTATTAACCAACGCTCCCCTTGGCCTTTCAGCCACTCTCCTCTCGCTGACAGGCACACTCTCTCATCCGTCCTCTGCCTCTGTAACCCGAGCCTCAGCGTTAAAAAGATCTGCCGGGGCCGTGTCGGATGTCCCCTCTAGGCCTCCAGCATCGTCCTGATCAATGCCTGCTCACATGTCACATGAGAACACCTGTCGGCCCGCGTGGAGGAGAAGGGGGGGGAGAGATGTTGGAGCTGTTCTAAACCCCGAAACACCAGCGGTGGAAGAAGAACTCAGATCCTTTACTTCAGTAAAAGTACTAATACTACATTGTGAAAATGCTCTGTTACAAGTAAACGTCCCGCAGTTACAACGCTGCGACAGCTTGCCTCACCTTAACCCTTGTGTTGTCTTCTGGTCGACCATGCACTTGTCCTTCTGGGTCAAAATTAACAATTATTTTCACCGTTTTAAAAAAATTATATATATATATATATATATATATATACAGTACAGGCCAAAAGTTTGGACACACCTTTTCATTCAATGTCTTTCTTTACTTTCATGGCTATTTACATTGTAGATTCTCACTGAAGGCATCACAACTATGAATGAACACATATGGAATTATGTACTTAACAAAAAAGTGTGAAATAACTGAAAACATGTCTTATATTTTAGATTCTTCAAAGTAGCCACCCTTTGCTTTTTTTGATAACTCTGCAAACCCTTGGTGTTCTCTCAATGAGCTTCATGAGGTAGTCACCTGAAATGGTTTTACCTTCACAGGTGTGTGTTGTCAGGGTTAATTAGTAGGAATTATTTTACTTTATTAAAAAAAAAGCAAAGGGTGGCTACTTTGAAGAATCTTAAATATGAGAACATGTTTTTGTTATTCTACACACTATATATATTCCACAAACATATGTTCATGTCATCTGCTTTGATAGTTTCATGAAATCTAGTGATCAATGTAAATAGTCATGAAAATAAAAAGGAAACGAATGAGGTGTCGTCCAAACTTTTGGCCTATCATATATATATATATATATATATATATATATATATATATATATATATATATATATATATATATATATATTCTGATACATTTCACATTTTCTGAATGTTCACACTTTTGATGTGTGATGTTCACAATTTTTTTCGTCACTTTTTTCAATGTTTCTGTCACTTTTTTTCAATGTTTTTCATGTGATTTTTCACTAACTCCAACTTATTGCCAATAGTTTAACACGTATTTTTGGAATTCGTGGTCAATAAATTGAATTTATAGGAGATTATACCTCATTTTGAAATGATGAATGATTTCGACTAATATTAGAGGAACGCTTGTTGGTGGAGAATCACAGACGTGTGTATGTTAAAGTTTAGTCAGGATTTGAAACCATTTCAATTTTTTTCAAATGCTATAAAATTGAATACCCACAATTCAATGAAAGTAGAATTCGAGGACTTGCAATTGCACTTAATTTGTTGAGTAATTTGGTTAAAAAGAAACCCATGTTTCTGATATAGAAGTTTTGACCCGAGGACAACATGAGGGTTAAGATAAATTTACTCACAAATGTTTACCAATCTGTTGTCCATAATTATCCATCCACCACTGCTAATTATAATTTGGAAATCTGTGTTGTCCCTACAGACATTGCACCAATCGTTTTTTTTCTTACAGATTTGTATTTATTATTTAAAGAGGAACAGCAACCACAATACTAACCTTACCAACTATTATAATAATAATAATAGAGGTATGATTAATAATAGTTTCTTGGGAGCGTTTTCTGAAGGATCTTCACCAGCACACACTGGATGCTGGTCACAAAGATGCCATTTCCCTTTTTGGTGAAGTGCACTCCGTCTGCCAGAAATATTTTCCTGTCAAAATATCTCAGGAGGGGATGTTCAATGACTTCGCCGCCAAAGTTGCCAACAGCCTTTCTCATGCATTTGTTGACGGTCTTCCTGTCGACGTTGACCCTCCCTGGCGGTCCATTTCTCCACACTTTCCGCTCGTTGATACAGAGTATATAACGTCGTCATTGATGGAAACTCTGCATTGAGCTCCATCAATCTCCTCACTCCATTATGGATGCAAGTTTCTTGGCGGTCATGCCGAGATCGTTGCCACCAGCGTGGACAACCAAGATGTCAGGGGGACTCTGAGCGTTTGACAACTCTGCATAAAAACGGGGGAGGACGCCACTCCAGCGCATGCCTCCTTTGCCAAACCAATCAACTTTGGCATTAAGTCCGAAGTTCTCCCCAAAGTTCTCATACGCTGCTTCCTCCCCTCGTCGGATATAACTTGACCCGATGATCCATATCTTGGTTACTGCTTTTGTCTCTTTTTTGTCCTCCTTCCTCTGAAATGTGACGTGGATCACAGTGAAAGGGGCCTTTTCAGAGGTACTTGGTAGCTCTGTGTCTTTCTCCTCTGAATCTATGATCATCCTTTCTGGGGAGGAGATCTCCGGGATTCTGCTGTTGCCCTCTGTCTCTTTTTTGTCCTCCTTCCTCTGAAATGTGACGTGGATCACAGTGGATGGGGCCTTTTTAGAAGTACTTGGTAGCTCTGTGTCTTTCTCATTTGAATCTATGATCATTCTTTCTGGGGAGGAGATCTTTGGGATTATTTTGCTGCCCTTTGTAATTTTACGGTAAGGCCTTTTTATCAGAGGTCTACCTTTACAGATCTTCCTCCTCTTCCTTTCTGGGGATGAGATCCCTGGGATTCTTTTGCTGTCCATTGTAATTTCACCGTACAACCTTTTTATCAGAGGTCTACCTACACAGATCTTCCTCCTCTTCCGTACAGGGGAGGTGCTGTCTGGGCTTCTGTTGCTACTCTGTGAAATTTCAGCATAGGCCCTCTTTCTTTTTTCCAGAGGCTTGATGTGGGCAAGTCTAGATGTATCCTTGTCAGATATTGACAATATGTGTTTTGGACTTTGAGTCCAAAATGAGGATCTTTTGGATAACTGGTTTTCTGAGGGTGGCTGCTGGGTTGGCTCAGCGTCAACCTCATCTGAGCTCAGACTTTGCAGACAACAGAAGTCCATCAGATGGCTCATTGTAACAAAAGGATGTTGCAACACTTGGCCGGGTGTTATTCTCTGAGTAGGATCCAGCTGCAGCATCTGCTTGACCAGATCCACAAAGTTCTCCAGGTCAGCCTTATCGCTCAGAGTGTCCGCTTCTGACAGACGCCTGTCTGGCTTCAGCCGGACTTTCTTCAGATCATCCAGGGAGCCGAACAAGCAGTCGATCCACGGGATGCGTCCATACTCGTGTGGCGTCATGAGTTTCCACATGTTTGGCCAAGTCTTCCGGTAAAACTGACTCGTTTTGAGTCCAGTGCTGAGGAAGTACCCTGGCAGCTGACCCTGAGTTTGCGTTATCTTCCAAATCATCTCATAGTCACAGCTCCCAGGGTAAAGCGGGAAGCCTAGGAACAGCTCGGCAGCAATGCAGCCCAGGGACCACATGTCTATGGCCTCGTTACAGGAGAGACCCAGAACGGTCTCTGGAGCCCGGTACCACTGGTGCTGAATACGTGAACCCTGCTCTGCTTTTGAGGCATCGCAGGCGGAGCCAAAGTCAATCAGTTTTATCTTTAATGGCTGCCGTACATGGTCCACCAGCATAATATTCTCAGGTTTGAGATCTGAATGAGCGATCCCTAAGCTCTTCAGGAACTGCAGAGCTGTGTCCACCTGATGTAAAATAGGCCGGACGTCTCTCAGGGGAAGTGACGAGGTCGGTCTCATATTCACAAATTCCTTGAGATTCATGTCCAGCAGTTCAAATTCCTGGCAGAGATGTGCTTTGTAGATGAATGAGCTGTCCCACCTTACAAAGTGCCACATGTCTGGGTCGAACGCCCTCAGCTTTTGCAGGATGGCATCCTCTTCTTCTGCCTCAGACATTGAGCGTTTCTTTGTTATCTTCACAGCCACCGTATCATTGGTGGCTGCCTTAACACACTTGGCGACTTTAGCAAAGGCTCCTGGTCCAATTAAGTCCAGGACTAAGTAGTCTGAAGACTCAGAGGAGAGCCGGCTTCCTCTTATGACTTGGAGGTCCGTGTCCAAAGAGGCAGCAGAGCAGGACTTCTCAGCCATTTTATAATGGGAAACCTGCTGCTTGTAACTCATAGCTACAGGTTAGGGAAGCTAGTTTGAATGAGACAGTTAGAAATGCCAACAGCTTATCCTGACTTGTGTTCTGCACACAGAAACAAAGGTCAGTTGACTGATATGGTGAAGATTCCGGTGTACGATGTGTTGGCTGTATTCTGGAACGTTTGGCACTATTGTGTCATATTCCACTGAACACTCAGGTAATGCCAGGAGAAATGCCAGAGCAGGCGGAATGAGAGTATGGGGAAACGTAGCAGAAGATATTGGTTTTTAAACCAAAACATAGCAATGGAAATGTAGCCTATGTAATACGACACCTCTGTCAACGAGCAGAAGCTTTTTCTTAGCTTAGTTAGCAAATATGATGGCACCAAGTGCCAATGGAAGTCTATACTTTACAGTAACACTTGACTTTAACCCCCCTATTTAGCATTCATAACGTCGCTTTCAGGCAGACAGTCATCGTATCTCCATATTTCGTCATTTTTATATTTTCTTCATAAATCAGTGCTATTGGTCAACCTCAATGTCTGCCTCTGGGTTTTACAAATATTTAAACAGTGACGAGGTGATTTCGTAGCCACTCTCACTCCCTGGGTTCCGCACTATGATACCTTCCAGTTTATAGTCATTGATTCCCATTCCCCAGTCCGTTGGTCCCCTTGAGATGAGATAATTTCATCCCATCCCATCCTTTCCTAAAACGTCTGTTAATAAAGCGCACCTGAATTTGTATCTTGGACACCCTAGACTAACACATTGTGTAGTTTAACCACAGTGTTTCTCCGTGATGCTTAGACACTTTCATGAGGAACAATGTAAAGATTTGTGTGTGTTTTTGTCCTTAAAAAAAAAAAAAACCTGTCCTTGACTCATTATTGAGAGAATGAATGCCTTGTTTGTTAATCGATGATTTTGAAGCCAGTAACGTAGGACTGTTTTATTGACTAACGCATATGTAACGCTGAGAAGATTTTGTGATTCAAGCCCTTGTAACTCACAGGACAATGTTCCTGCTGCCTGATGACAATTTACTGCTGTCACAGGACACACACACACACACACACACACACACACACACACACACACACACTAGTGGTTAACAATGGGTGTAGTGCAGCAGCAAACTGAGCAGTAACTTTTTGCAGCAGGAAAGTTTTAAATGCAGCTGCACATAAAAATCCAGGAGTAAAATCAAAGGACAACCGGTTTAAATTTTTTTTTAAACCAATCTACTTTTTTTTCAATAAAAACTGATGAAAAGCAAAATACTGGCCTAACTGAGTGATAGATCTGCTGCTGATATTAGAGGAGTAATCTCATATGCAAACTGCCCAAACCAAACACCCAAACAGCAAATACATTTAGATTTGGAAAACACTTGGAAAAATACTTTCACTTAAGTAAAGGGTCTGAATACTTCTACCACCGCTGCCTTTAACTCGGGTGAAACATTATGTCAGAGATGAATTCCATACAATGGGTAACCATATATGCGTGTGCTGCAACACACGTGGACAAATCTTTCCATCGAGGTCAACAGAAACAAGTTTCTATATCGTCCTTGATGATGAAAGTGTTTCTGACTTCAGAAGAAAACTGCTGTGAGGGTTAGGGTTAGGGACATTAGGGTGTGCTCGTTTCATTTCTTTTTCCAGTAAATGTAAAAAAATAAAAAAAATGGAGCCCAGAGGAGTCAAGGATGGAGCCTGGTTCAGAGATAAGAAAGCCAAGGCCCTCTTTGTGAACACAGTACGTTTAAAAGCCTCAGCAAGAGTTGAAGGTATAGCCGCCAGAGTAAAAGCCTTTTTATATAAAAAAAAAACATAAAAGCATGCCTCCTTTGCTTTGGACTTTGTGAGATTATGGGGAGGTTGCACCACGTACAGCCAAGCAGGGAGCTGCTCTGGATAACAGTGCAAGGTAAAAAAGCACTAACAGCAGTAAACAGTTAAGGAAACTGTGTCCGCACTCGGACACTTTTTGGCTAACGTTCTATCAGAATATCTGTTTAAATGTGAATATAAATGCCCTTGTAATGTTTTCCGTTTATTGAATGGTGTCAAACTAAAGTGTAACTTCTTACCTTTCTAACAATTTATTGTTTTAACCATTAAACTTTGGCTTTTACTTTACAAGAGCCGGCTGGAGTAAGCTAACGCCGGTGAATTAGCCGCGCGCTACACTTTGCCATACTCACACCTATCTCCCCGCTGTAAAAACTTACAGGGCGCTTAAAAATTACTAAATCGCCCAAATTAACATCAATGCTGCCGACACATCCGGGACCGTACTTCTGTTCTTCACAACAAAAGACGAGCTTCAACAACTCCAAATGATGCAGTAAAAGCTCCTTAATGCCCACTTTGAATGTAAAGCGTCGCTCAAGAGTTCTCACGGCTTTCTCTCATCAAAGTCACTTTCGTGCACTACTTAGACATGTAAATGTCCATGTACATATATGAAAATTCACACCTAGATTCTTAGATGTGTGTAAATTAATTTGCACTTTAAAAGACAGGGTATATCCGGATACAGCCAATGGCTGCGAATGGTGTCCGAACATGGACACAGTTACTTAACTGTCAAAGTTCCATTTAGCAAGGCACTTGACCCCCCGGCTGCTCCGGTGGCCACGCTGAGCATGTTGCCGTGACAAAAGTGCATGCACGCTTCATCAACTCTGCCTGGATGAACAGCAGTTGGCAAATGTACTTTGCTAAAGTACTTTTTGAATAATGGCATATGGCGAGGGAAATGTCTCGGGACTATTTTGCTTCCCCCAGGGTGTCGGTGCTGTTGGAGAAGAAAAACACATCGAGGCCGGCGTGCATTTGCTTGACAGAGTTGTTTTCACTCAAACTGCAGATGTTAAGCTTTATTTCTGTGCTTCTCTTCACAGGATTTTCTCCTCCAGCACCCCCTTCATTTTTCATGTGGTGGCTGTACACCACCTCAGGCTGTAAGACAAGTTGTTTACCCTTCACATGACTGAGCATAAGGACTCAAATTCTTCCAGTTCACACAGTCACATTGTCTGACTGCAACGAAGGCTGAAGTGGAAAGAAATCATGTTAAGGGGCCGAAGTGCAAAGAGGTTTGAATCAATCAGACAGCCAGTGACTGACTGTTGAGGAAATTGCATTTTTGTTCTTTTTAGGCTCAACAAAGCTTAGCTAATGAGGCAGCAACCATCTGAGTGATGCTCAGTTTGTAATGTACATAATTTGAGCATAATAGCTGTTGCAGCAGTGTTATGCTAATGCTGAACAATTTTCCTGAACATTTATCTCTGCAGTAAATGCTTTTGCTGAGCATGAATGTTTTCGCAGCAATATAACAGTTGGAAGAGACGGCACCAAATGTATGATTTATGTACTGTATTTCTCTGTTCAAGGACAATTAGGTGATTGCGAATTTGACCTATACTCTTCTCCGAAACACAAAATTAACTGCAATTGTCATTTATTAAATAAAAATGCAATATATTGGCTGTTTACAGCTTCTCAAATGTGAGAATGTACTACTTTTCTCTGTCCTACATCATCATCATCATTTTGACTGTAACCCTAACAGCCAACAAGCAATTTAAAGACATCACCTTAGGCTTTGAGAACTTGCTATGGGCCTTTTCACTATTTTGGGTGGATTATGGATAATAACTCATTGAAATGTAGACCGCAATTGGTTCAGCTCTTCATTCTTTGTCTACAGTAGGGACAGTGATAGATGTGTATACCCCTAATAACTTCAAAGGTCAGGTTTGTATTTCCTACCTTAAGGAAAAAGGGATGCAGCTTCGCAGTTTCTGACTGAACAAGGCCAAAGCTTAAGGCCACCTTAAAGTCAGTTGCTCATTTGGGTCACTGCAGTAATATCAATACACTGTTCTCTATTTTGACCTCTCTTAATATGCACACAAACAGCAGTCCACAATACAAATAAACCAATAAGAAATAAAGACATGGTTGGTCTTACCATCATGAGTTCCCTCTGGAAGGACTTCCTCTCCTTGTTCTCCATGTTCGTACACTCCTCTTTGAGTTTCTCCAGAACCGACGCCACCTTCTCCGGCTCATTGTCCAGTTCGGTTCGGCAAAAACAATTAAGTGGCAAATTCCCATACCCAAGGGCATCTGCAAATGCCCTCCAGTTGCCCACATTCTCCATTAAAACCGTCCTCACTGTTGCGTAGATGTACGTAAGAAATTTGCAAGGCTTCAGGATCTGCTCCAGCAGCATTGTGGTTGTTAGGTCCGGCCCACACCAATAAATAGGCTTGACCTTACCCAGAACTAAAACATTCTTGGCATGGACAAGGCCTATCTTCCCCAGGTAGTATCCAATGAACCACTCTTTGGTCCGCAGCTGCCCTCGCAGTTTGATTTTGTCCTCGCTGAGCAAAGCAATAACATCCCCCTTTTTGTACTCCAACAGATAAGTACTCTTGTGCTGCCTATTCACTGTTTTGATCAACTTGCCAAATTTAAGGATGGTAATGCATCGGTCCTGAAACTTTGGGTATTTGGAAGTGACAGCCAGTGGTGAGAGGACAATCTTATCCACCTCTTTCTTTTTCAGAAACCTCCTCTGGCCCATTATCCTCGCTTCGGTCTTTGGTGGCGGTGATGGCGTTTGGACGCAAAACTGGGTGAGGATACAGTCAAGGGCATCCTTGACTTGGACCCTGAGAGTAAAATCTGAGATGCTGTTGGGGTCACGCGATGTGATCATGTACAGGAGCCTGCTGACTTTCCCCAGTTTGACCTGAAATCCCTGAATCACCCCGGCACCCTCGCTCGCCTTCACCTGATAGTTGGACATGTTGGAGTACAATCCCACCTGGAGGTCCTGAGGGTACCCCAGCACAAACTGGTGTTTCCCCCACAGCTGGAGGGCCACTGGCGGGGTGGAGTTAGCCTGCCGGCCCACCTCATTTACCAACAATGTATTGGGGGCACAGTCATGCCCAAACATTGCCACAACTGTTTTGAAGGAAGGGTGAATGTGCTTGGGACCGTAGACACCCAGCGTTACTTTCCTCTGCACATGGTCCCAAACAGTGGTATTGTGGCTAATGTACTGTGCCTTAACCACAACAGCCACATACATACAAGGCTCTAAACTATCCAGCTGCACCTGGACTGTATCCTTGTAAATGTAAGCATTGGGGATGGGTGTGTAAGGCCCTTCTTTGCAGTCACTTCGAACGCAAAGCACCTCTGCCGTGTGACAACTTTCCTTCTTGATGGTTACCAATACCTTCATCTCCAACGTGATAAAGGACCTGGTCTCCATGTTGCTCAGCTTGATCTCCACCACGGGGCTAACAGTGGAGCAGTGGTCACCGTTGAGCTCCAGAGGAGGATCTAGTAACGCTTTCATGGAGATCTGTTGGTGGTCTCCATGGCTGACGTGGCCTTCAGGGATGTGTATGGTGATTTGGGTGTCCGGGAGCTGAACAACTCCTCCGTTACTGTCCAACTTGCACACAATGTTGGTCTCCACCGGCTGCGTCTGGCCCCACCCAGGACTCTGACCCAGGGAGTCAAGGTCATGGCAAGACCTGGCTAGCTTTCTGTGGTTCAACCAAGCAGTCCTGAAGTCCTCCCTGCTCTGAAACTGCTCCGGTGAAGGAGCCTTAAGGCCTGTGAAGAATCCAGAGGAAGGTAAGGTTGGATTCGACTGCGCCTGCAAGACTGACAGTTCTGAGAGACTGTGGGAGCGTTTACCCCTAAAAAACGGGTTATCCCTGTGGAGGTTAGGTCCAACCGCTTGATTTGGGCTGGTGAGGGTGGTATTGTTAATGTGGCAGCTGCTGAACCCATTGGTCATGATTGTATTGGTGTTAAAGTTTGAGCAAGATGATGGAGATGCCAGTGCATCAAACAGAATAAGATCTGTTGAGTTCCTTACACCTATATCTTTGCAGTTTTGATCTAACGGATGGATAAAGGGGTTCAGAGAGAGGGGACTGTTGTTGTAAATTGGGGAGGGCTTAAGGGTTATCCCTGTCCACTCCCCCAAACCTCCAAACTCCTTTGACCCATCCTCGTATCCTTCCCCGAGACTGTCAATCATCCCACTGTCGCTAAGCATAGAGTTCCTGAAGTTGACCGGCTGGACGTAGGCGGCTGGGATGTAGCCCATTTCCGTGTTGTTGTGGGCGTACCACCACTCTCCACCTGACGTGTCCAACACATAGAGGCGATCCCCTTTGGAGAACTTCAGCGTGGTGAAGCTGCTGGGGCAATAATCCTTTATGGCAACCACTTCCTGCGCAGCTCCATAGGAGGCTGAAGTATCCAGCCTTAAGGCACTGGGAGAAGGCACTGAAATGGAAAAAGATGTTAGACAGAATCTCTTAAAACTATTAGTGACGGTCTTCAGCGTTGATTGCAATGTGGTTTGGTAATCAGACGTTATTTCACTTCCTGAATGTTACTCACTTGACGCTGAACATGAAGTTTGTTAAGTAAAAAAAAAAATTGCCATTTACTTTTAGCACAGAACCTTTGCTTTTAGTTTCAAACAGGAATCCAAAATCACTCTCCCGGGTGGAAGTCCTGTGTTTGTTTGACCCATCCATCACCCCAGCCTGCCTCCTTATGTGGATATTTTGGCGCTCTTATATTTCGTCACCTAGCCTCCTGCTTTGCAAAACTACTAGTGCCACTAGAGAGCACCGCCATTATAACGTAAATGTAGGTCGTATTTTGCTGCTTGAACAAACAACGTCTGAGGGCATTTTTCAGTCTCAAAAGGCTCAAGAACGAAGGAAGACAAAATAGCTCCCAAAATAACCCAAACCTTTAATCATTCTGAATTCAAGGACAACATTTTCAGATCACAAAGTAAAAATATGAGCAGATGAACTGCATAATTTACTGCGTCATCTTCTATTTTTAGTTCACGTCATGCAGAGCATGTAAACAAAGCTGTAATGAAGTGCAAACAGTGAAAGGGAAAGAATAATACTGCTTCCAACATATGACTGAATAATTTAAAGATGAAAAGCACAAAATTGAAAACAACAAATTCTAAAGATATTGAGTTAATTAGTTCCAATGAATCATATCTGAATAATTGATATTGTACCTTACAGTACACATAGTTTCTCTATAACAACAATGGCGCTGAAACTGTCGTGGATACAGCAAAACACTGACCTTTGACATCGTTAAGACTGGCCCCGGTGAACCCTTCGCTAAGGTCGATGAGCGTCCCCTCAGACTTGCAGCGAGGAAGGACGTTATTGTTGTTCGTCACTCTGATGATGCGATGGGCAGCCATGGCTGGTGCTCAACGTAGAAATCGCTCATTGGCAGCTTTTCATCTGGATGGGAAACAAACAAAGCATTTCAGGGTGGGAGCGCCCAGCCAACTTTAAACACATCTGCATTCAGGCATTAAGCGGATACTGGAACCTAGAGCAAATTCCAAAAGCGACGCCGGAGTGTAAAGCCCAGTTCAGAGCAAAGATTCGCGACGAGACGTGTTGAAACTTCTTCTTGCAATGAGCCCGTCTGCGGCGTTCTGAAAGCTGCCAGTCTACACCAATGAGACGAGACGGTGTATCGTCTCCATAACCTCTTTGTACATCAGTTCTAACTTCCGACTTTTAGGCTTTTTTGAAGCTGGATATGTAATTTGTTTCGTCTAAATATGAATGTGGATAACGTTAGTGAGAGTGAGATGCTTGCTACAGTTACATTTCTATTGATGAATCGGCGAAAACACGTTTTTTATTTCTCTGATTCACTGCTTGGTTCAAACGCCGCTGAGCGCTCCCTCTCTTCAGTCACTCTCTATCTCGCGTGGCCATATAACGTTACCATGCTTTCAGGCAGTCGTTGAGGCTCCGTCTAAAACTCGGCCATTCCAACAAGCTGTTTGTAACATAAAAAAAATATGGATAATTTTATTTCTATAGTTTATAGCTTGAATTTACCAGTTGACTTCTCTATTGGCTGTTGATACAGGAGAAGTCCCTTACATTCGTAAAACAAATTTGAAACACTGATGTATGAAACAGCTAATTAGATTAATTTACTTATTAATCAAAGGTGCCGGAATGCCGTTCCAGATCGTCTCAGCCCTCTTTAAACCCTGGTTCTTCCACATCAAACTTGGAACAACTTGAAAACTCATACTTAAAGGTGACCTATTATGCTTTTCTGTATTTTCTGTCATATCTCTTATGTTACAATGTCGGACTTTCATGTTAAACGTGGCCTATAGCTTCAAATAATGAGGTAACCGTATTTTAGAGAGATCCCTGTGAGCAAAAACTTCACTCCACTGTGCTAAACTACTACTCTATTGTCGGCTCAGCTGGGTTTCTATGATTGGTCAACTGCTCCAGGCAGGCACTACTGCAGTGTTTTTTTTTTTTAAGTAACTGCAGTGTTTACATTGTCACGTGTAGCTGCATGCTTTATGCCAGGGAAAGCTGTAACCTTGGCTGCCAATGTTGTTCATTTCTCCCCAATTTCGGATCACATTACTGCTTAGTCTCGCATTGCCAGACCTTCCTCCACAGCACAGCGTAGGAGGGTCTGGCTAGTCCACACAACCATACGGGATGGGAGAAAAAAAAACAATCACAATTGTCTCGGGAGGGACGGCGCTAAGAGCCTGACAGAGCCGCGGTGCCGCTACGAAATAGCCTCGGGAAGGAACTTGTTTTGGTGGAACATCAAAAGTAGTTTTAGTCGTGCGACAGAAAACTCAGATTGGACAGATAGTCTAGCTAGCTGTCTGGATTTACCCTGAAGAGATCTGAGGAGCAGTTATAGTTATAGTTATAGTCCTCACAAATCCACAGGAGTTTAGAACGCCAACACAGAGACACAGGAAGAGGACGGATAGAGGGACATCCGGCGGAATTACTGCCGCCAACGGAGCAATCTCGGAAGTGGAACGCCGTGGATAGAGACTAGCCAGCCTTTATTGGTGTTTTTCCACAGAAAAAAGTCCTGCTATATACTCCGTTGCACTTGCAGTCAGTATCCAAAGACTGTACAGAGACAGCAACAGATGTGGAGACTCAGAGATGCAGAAACATTGACCAATCAGAACACAGTGGGCTTTTGCGGGAGGGGGAAGCCCAAAGAGACAGGCGCTCCAACGGGGCGTCTCAGACAGAGGGTGAATGGAGGTGCAGCAGCCATGGGCAGCATGCATCAAATAAAGTGTCTTTTGAACATTAAAGCATTTAAACGTGTTCCAGTAGAAACACACAATGCAATAGAAGTAGCTGAAAATGCTATATAATAGGTCTCCTTTAACTTCAGATGTTCAGCTGCTGCCTGCAGAAGCACCAGCAGTAATCTTTTCCTACGGCAACCATCTCCCCCTCCTCCGGCTGCGAATGCTGCACTGCTCTGTGTGTTCTAAGTATTTACATGTTGGATTGTGTCACACAAGTTTCCAATTTCCTTCACTGAGATGCGATTCAATTTTGAGTCTGAAAACACACAAGTCAGCAGAGGACAGTAATCTGATTTGGAGACGCGGCGAGAAATTGTTTTGCAGCAAAACGTTGTTTGCCTTCAGTCACAAGGGACTTGTATTCTTCCTGCAGGACGTCGGCGAGCGACAGTGGGAACATTCGCATTTGCACACTAATGATGCCATTTCAATCCGATTAAAAACACCGGCTGCAGAAGCTGCCGTGTTAAAAAGTGCCTTTCACTGTTCACTTCATTAGCGCTTTAATGTTTGGAGCAGGATCTCTGCTCCGTGCTTTCCCATTAAAATGCTGGGGATTTTAATTCAGATGCAGGCAATTGAAAAAAATAATAAAATAAAGCCCTTTGCTTTGTTACAGCATCTTCGGTTTCCAGCTAAAACTGCGAAGAACACACAGCACGTGAGCTGTCATTAGCAAGGAGACGACGAGCATGGACTATAGAGCTTTTTGGCTAAAGCTGATCTGCACTCTAACAAATGAATCCGTAAAATAACAGAAAAGGTTCTGGCAGCTCATTAGTCGGACTTTGCCCCGTAATGAAAAAAAAAGCGACAAAAACATCCAAAGTAGCGTTAACGAGTTCGAACAAAGTGTCACAAAAGGTCGAAAACACGACCACACTGTTGAAAAAAAGCAAATTGTCAAAATCAAATTGGCGTAAAGGCGTCAAACGTCGACTTTAATTGCCCAAAACCAACATGGGAAACCCCATGTTCTATAAACGTCTTCACTTTTTGGTATACACATGAACGAGGCTGTTATCTGGATTAGTAAACGTGTGCATCTCAAAGAAAACTACTGTTACCTGTTGGACAGCAAGTTTATCTAATAACATTTTTTTATTTGGTTTCTTTCACTTCTTTTTTTTTTATTTCTTTTCTTTAGGAGAAATCCCCCTGAGGAAACCATGTTTGTCAAACCCCTGAACCTGATTCTGAAAACCAATCTTTCACGTTATTACTTAGAAATCAGATGACTGTAGAAAGCCAGCTGTCGCCCGGTCACTAAAGTGTACGTTCCTCAACGCTGTCACAACTTCTTTAAACAGTGAAAACCCCTTTAACCCCCTTTCACCATGTCCCGCTCAGTTTGAACAATATGATACAAAATGGCAAAGTTGCTTTACTTTTTTGCGCTTCTTTGCTGCAAGACGAGCATCATTACTTTTGTTTCTCATGCCTCAAAATGACAAAGTGTTCTGGGATGCGGAGCACGGCTTGTTTGAAAACGGCTGCATCTGTTCAAATGGAAGTTGTGCTGAAAGCCGTGGCGTGGAGTCAAACTCCGCCGGGTTGACATTTCTTTTCCCTTGCGCCCTCTCTGCTCGCCGGGTGGGGAGCGTCGCTCGTCGATAAAACCCCTCCTCAGCGGGCAGCTAGCCGGAGTCTAGGCCGCGATCAATAACAAGCCGACAGACAAAGACACTGTCACCGGCTTTGATATAACGTGGAGGCCGTCCCCCGCGGACTGCAGCAGGAGGCCAGACAGATACAGGGGTGTTGGAAAAAGAAAACAAGGAGGCTGTGGTTGGCTGCGACGGGAAACGCAGCAGGAGGTTCGGCTCAGACCCAACTGGATTCTTTAAAAACGAGCCCTGCAGATCCACGCTGAGCCTCCTGGAAACGTTTGCACCAGGATTTGAGAAGGAAAACTGACACAAGCATTTAAAAGATGACTTCGGGGGTCTTGTTTCCAACAACTTTTCCCTATGTTTTTGTGTCCAAGTGACTGATGGGAACAACCATCTTTGACATTGGTCCAGTGTTAAGAGAGATCGCTGCAATCGGCAGTCAGCGAAACAAGCTACAATGTATGTTGCGCAGCTTGTATACGCACAAAAATTGCTATTTTTGCCGCTGACAGGCCCAGATTATTATTCTGAGTGTCTGACAACATTATGCAAAGGATTTCTAAGGAGGTCGACCTTTCTGTTAAAGAGTAAGATCCTTTTTTTAAACACATAAATATCTGGGAAATTGCACCAGACTCCATGTAAATAAACAGGAATTTGAGCATCGTAAAATACACTTCATTCAAAGTCGACAGAAACAAAATAAAACTGTGAAAAGCCGTTTTGGGTCGTCTTTCCACTTTTCCAACAATCACAACTCAAGTTTTGGTTGAAATGAACACATAGTTTACAGATTTACATGTGAAAATATGTTGGCTCTATACACGCTAAAAGTATAGTTTATCTAAATGGAGTCTGGTGGGTTTAACGCTAGCGACCTCAGAGCGGTTTCTGGGTACACAACTGATTTTACTCTTTTCAAAAAAAGTCTATAACTGTAGGAATCCTTTCCGTCATGTTGTCAGACACTTAGAATAATAATCTGAGCCCGTCAGCGGCAAGAACTGCACTTTTAGTGGACGGAATTGACAATGCACATTTGTTCCGTAGGATTACATTGCAGTCCGGTTCGTGGCTGCTAATCACAGCGTTCTCGCTGAATACTGGACTAAAGATTGTTGTTCCCATCAGTCACTTACACACAAAAACATAGTACAATAGGGTCCAAGTTGAAAAAAAAAACAGAAGTTACCCTTAAAAAAGAAACACCAGTTAAACAAGACTGTGATACCCTGCATGTGACCTCTTTTGCAGACAGGATTTAAATTACAGAGAGAGAAATACAAAATGAGCTCTCATGGGATCGTAGCAGACTGCTGGAGGGCGTGTGGGTTAACCTTCCTCAAAATTGGGAACAGGATAATTCCCCCCCACCACGTGTGCATCAATATGCGAGTCGGTGAAATGCTCTGCGTTATTAACTCACTTCAGTCAGGCTGACAGAGTGGAGGAGCGGTGAGTCGAAGGTTTAATTAGCCGCGAGTCGGCCGGTCCTAATCCCTGGATGAATGCCGCTATAATAACCGTTTGCAGCAGCCATATGCTCACGGAGAGTTTATCGCTTTGCCATCACAGCTGCCCATATTATGAAAAAAAAAAAATTGGGATTGGGATTTGGGGTGTTATTTTGCATCTCCGGTGCTTCCACACGCATACAAACTTGGAAGAAAAAAACCATCCATGCTGTTTTGAGTGAGATACAGGTTTCTGAATGTCTTCTGCCTTCAGAGCAATGAGCTGTTCAAAATCAGCAGGGCTTTCTACGTCAGTAGCAGAGACGAGGTGGCGAACCGTAGCATGCTAGCTCGTTCTCAATGGCAAAACGCTGCTACAACACACACTAGTTCACCACAATTGACAAAAGAACTACTTCCATGTCCCTGTTCTGCAGGTATTCCACGCAAAGTCGGAAGTGCGCCCCTCGTTCAGAACAAGTCTCCCGGCTAATCCTGCCTTGTACTAACTGAAGAAGACTGTAGAAACAAACAGCTAGCTAGCTCATGTGATCCTTACCTAGCTAGTGCGCCTCTCAACAAAGATGGGATAGAAGTGCGATGCCTCACTCTGTAGCTAAAACCGAGACCTGAACACCCAGGGTCAAAAGAGGAGCTGCAGCAATGTGCAGCACAACAAAAATACGGTGTTTTTTGGAAAATTAAACCATGTAATCGTATTCTGGTACAACCTCAAAATACAATTATGAACCTGAAAATGAGCATAATATGGGCACTTTAAAATGAGCAGATTACGGGACAGAGAATGGCCCGCGGCAGCACAGACCTGTTGGTGCGCGGCTGGAAAATCATGTCAAACTGAACCACTAGTAACTTACTTTGAATGCTTTTAAGTACATTGTCCTGATGACACTTACATACTTGTACTTAAGTAAGATTGTCAATGCAGGACTTCTACTTGTAACAGAGCATTTCTTACAGTGTGATGTTAGTATTTTTGCTCAAGTAAAGGGATCTGAATACTTCTTCCAGCGCTGGTCATATCATATCCCCTGCAGGCTGAGTGAGTCTTTCTGCTGCTGCTTTGTGACCAAAAAAATAATAATTAAAAATTAAAAAACCTCCGCTTGGCATGTGGTCAAGTACATTAGTCTGAGGCGCCGCTCTGCCCTCGACCGCCACCGTTCATCACCGGAGAAGAAAATTCATCCGTAAAATATTACAATCGCTCCTCTCTCGGCTCAGGGTGAAATTTCCGGCATTAAATTGAGCCCACTAAAGTGCTGAGTTTTAATGCCGCTGAGGGCGATTCCTCCACCCCGAAAAGAGGTTCACACGTCAACAAGTCAGCCCTGGGGCAGCAGACGGCTCAAGCGCCAACATTAAGTGCTTTGAATTCTATAATGTACCTCCAGCGTCTCTATTTGCAGGTAGGTTCAATCCCCAGACCGGCAGGATCAAACCTGGGTGGGGAAAGTGAAAGAGCAGCGCTTGTCCCCTCCCTCATTACCACCACTGAGGTGCCCTCGGGCAAGGCCCTTAACCTCCAACGGCTCCAGTGGAGCTGCTCAGTGGCCAGCAGATCAGGCTGTGGTTGTACCGGGCAGTTTCCAGGTAGGAATGTGGAACTGTGTGTGAATGTGACAGGTCGTCGTTACAAATGAGAAATTGTTCTCAATCGACTTACCTGGACACAAACATTACCGAGGGGGTCGGGTGTTCCCCAGAGAAGTTTGAGCAAACACTTTTCTGCATTCTGGGGAATTTTTCTGCAACAACTTATGGTGCAAATGTCTTTATTTATGGAAATGAAATTATAATAGGCTTTTGGGGGAGAGTTTGGATACATTTTTTTTTTGGAAGGCGTCGCAGCCTATGCATGATACGCTCCTGTGGGTTGTATCAATGAGGAGGATGGTTGGGAGGACACATTGGCTCAGTGGGATCTGCGTGTCAAATGTCCTAATGTAATCACTATGATGGAGATGTTAGATTTGTTGATGAGTTTTAGATCAACACAGAGAGAGTTGGTGTGTTCAGGACAGAGGGGGGGCTCGCACCATGCACTTGCAAGAAAGCGTGGCCAGACTTAATTTCATCCACAGTGTGTGTGTGTGTGTGTGTCTGTGTGTGTGTTTGTGTGGGTTTGTGTGTGTGCGTGTGAGTGCGTGTGTGGGTGCGTGTGAGTGTGTGTTTGTACGTGTGTGTGCGTGCGTGTTTGTGCGTGTGTTTGCACGTGTGTGTGTGTGTGTGTGTGTGTGTGTGAAAGTGAGAAAGTGTGTGTGTTGTGCTGAGCAGCCATTAAATACAAAATGGAGCGCACCTGGAAAACGATGACATGGGAGTTTTCAGGCTTACAGCCTCGACGGACGGGGGCGGGAAGGTGTAGTAAAAGACAACACAAAGTGTGTGTGTCTGTGTGTGTGTGTGTGTGTGTGTGTGTGTGTTAGTATGTGTGTCACTTTGGCAATCTGTTTGCGTGCATGCGTTTGTTGAAAGAGGAAGACAAAGGAAACAACAACAAAAAAAGGAGGAAGGAGAGAGGAAGAGAAAGAAAATGTGACGAGTGAGGAAAGAAGAGGACGTGGAGGCAAATGAAGAGTAACATGGAAGAGGAGACAAGGGAAGGAGCGCCAAAATAATTGTCCGTGAAACAGTTTGGAAGAAGAGGAGGCAGACGGAAGGAAGAAGAGGGCAGTGAAGAAGAGAAGGAGGAGAAAAAGACAGAGGAGGGAGGGGATAGGGGGAAGAAGAAGAGGTGGAGAGGAACAGGTAAGAGACATTAGGAGATGGAGAGAAGGAGAAAAGTGAGGAGGGAGCGAGGAATACGAGCATATAGAAGGAAGGATTGAAGTCAGGCTCCATCTAATTAACTACAGGATGACTTCAGGCACTGTGTGTGTGTGTGTGTGTGTGTGTGTGTGTGTGTGTGTGTGTGTGTGTGTGTGTGTGTGTGTGTGTGTGCGTGTGTGTGTGTGTGTGTGTGTGTGTGTGTGTGCGGGCGCGTGCTTCAAACCTCGGGGCAGCCCTGATCGAGCGAGAGAGAGAGAGAGAGATGGAGGATTTTCAGCTTATCAGATGACCTTATTGGCAGGGCTTTAAGGAGGTGTGCACGCGCGCGGCCGCGTGCGCACACGTGACAATATCGCGCTAATTGTCCAATTTTATTTTATAATTCCACTCACTTCTCCTCCATATGCTGCTGATCTCTCACGTGTGTCACAAATTAAAGAAACATTACCGGTAGACCGGAGAGATGATGAAAAAGAGGAAAAGAAACAAAAAAGAAAGAAAAAACTTAAATAAGCATTAGAAACTAGACCCAGAAAACCAGTATAGGCCTAATTGTCATTAAACACTTAAAAAAAGTAATAATGTAAAAGTAATGCCGCTATAAACTCCCTGTAAAGCAGCAATGACACACAACTCCATGTAGAATCACTATAGAGCACCGCAGGCGGATAATAGGCTACCACGGGAATATACGATGGGTATTTGTCACGTGAGTGAAGCCGAATTCTTCTCCGCACATTATTCTGCTAAGTTAGCGAACAAAATGCGTAAATGGCTGGTTAAAATGACAATCAGAAGTAATTAAGTGTAAAATTGATGGGAATGTGGACTGACCTCCTGCTGGCTGGACGCCCGAACGCTCGGAGTGGCGGCTCAGTGAGAATAGGGGGAAACATAAGAGCCGATGGAGAGACTTTTTCCTCTTTTTCTTTTCCCTCGTGACATTTGACTGGAAGACCAAAAAAAGAAAAAGGGAAAAAAAGGATAGATGTTAAAAAGAAAAGGTGGAAATAAGATTATCGTTCGTCCACCCCCCCTCCGACCAGTCCATGAAGTTTGTAACGGTGACAGATGCGCAGACACGCCGCTTCCCGTGTGTCTCTGGTCCGGTCTGTCGGAGCTCTGGAGGAGAGCAGCTGTAGTGGATGCGACGGGGGGGTGTCGTCACTGCGTGGGGGCGTGGCTACACACACACACACACACACACACACAGACACACACACACACACACACACACACACACACACACACACACACACACACACACACACACACACACACACACACACACACACACACACACTGTCTTCTATACTTGAAAGCAATACTTGAGTGAAAGTATCTCACCAGAAAATGACGTTGGTAGAAGTTAAAGTCACCTTTTAGAATATTACTGGAGCAAAGTACCCGACATATACTATACTTAGGTATCATAAGTCATTTAATTATATGAAATGTATGTAATTATGTAAAGTAAAAGTAAAAAAAGTGTACTAGCCTATTCAGGGTGTCCACACGCCGTCTTTGACATCCAGTCCAAAGTCTGACACCAACAAAGAGAAAAACAGAAACCGAATTTAAAAAAATGTTGTGAGAAAGAACCTTTCACTCCAACGAGTGCTTGTGTAGGGGGAAATGCAGTGGAGTAAAAGTGGAAGTTTGTAGATAACAAAGTCAAGTACACATACGTGAAAATTCTAAGTTACAGTAACAAAGTAGTTGTACCTCGTTACAATACAACAATGGAAGTCATCCTGTAGTTAATTAGATGGAGCCTGACTCTCCGTTTTTATACCTTTCCTTTGCCTCAGCTCCTCTTGCTCTCCCCCCTCCCCTTCCTTTACTTGTCAATATCTAAATAATTGAAATGGCTAGTCTGCACTCATTCAGTCCTGATTTACTTTAATGAACAAAAACAGGACCTCCACTGCTAATGTCCATCCCCTTTCCATAAAAAAAAAAAAAAAGCACAGACAACGGAACCCAAAAAAAAGTGAAATCAAATCACATTGCAACAGCTTCTGGTTGCTACTTCTGTCACCATCATCACTACTCTGCAAAAGGGGCATTACAGAGAGCAAACAAACGCTCTAAAAGTGGCCCCGGAGTCAGTAATGATGTGTGTGTTTTGAACAGGCCCTATAAATATAGTTGAGTGGAGCTGCGGGGTGGGGGAATGACTCGTGCAGCAGGACGCTCACTCTGCTAATGAGGCGCTGTTCATTACAGGGTCAGGTGATTAAACGCTGCCAGCGGGCGAAAACGTACCGCTGCGACTGCTGTGGTCTGTGTCACTACATTAATAATTATAATAATAACAGCAGCAGTAGGAGCTTTATCTGAAAATGCTTTATCTTACGCATGCAAAAACGACGTGAATTTTTACAATAACACAATCTGAAAAGTCTATAAATAAAATGCATGAACTATGTTTTATTTTTTACCGCTATGGTAACTGGAGGAGATTTATACAACAACTAGATTCGTGCCCGTTTCAGAAGGGTTCGAAATCGGCAACTTTCCCTCTTTAGCGTTTAGCTTGGCGGCGCCAAAGCAACCATAAACACCAGCGGCTCTAGCCGTTTGCTGCTTCCTGTTTGGTGCTGGAATGAGAGCACCCGTCGGTTGTTGACAGTGTTCACGTGATTTAACTTCACTACCAAGACTTAAAATTTAGGATGACATCAAACATGGTTGATTTTGTCTGAACGTCCAGACGGGACACAGACTGGCTGGGACTGAGGGCCAGATGTGCTAACGCTTTTGCGTCCCACCTCGGGCGTATTTGTTTCGCAACGTTGCGCGTAAAAAGCACGGCGAGGTATGTACAAACGGGCCGCGCTGAGGTAAAAGCGACTGCCTGTTTGCGGGAACTGAAAATGGCAAATTGCGCCTTTTCCGTGTCATGCATATGCATTCACGGGAGGGTCAAGGGGGAAAGTGGGAGTTCCCCATAAAGAGATGGAAGAGGAAGCGTGAAGTGCTAATTGCGTATTCCGCGGTATGTACAGAAAATGCCCGTAACGGCGCGCCTCTATTTTGCGGTGAAAATTCTCCGCCTCTTAAAAGCAGGTGTAAACCAGCCGCAAGCGGGTTTCCTGGCATACGCCTCCTGGTGAAATGGCGGCAGTAATCTGAGCAAGACGAAGACGTAGGCCAAGGAATCGAGCTGAAAGGATTTTTGCCACAAGGATCCCACTTTTTCAGTTGAGCAAACAGGAAATCATTAAGCGTTACAGATTAAGCAGCTGTGCAATATTACAGTTACCGGAAGAAATCAACGATGACATTGAATCTCCAACTTAAATTCCTCGCTACGTTACAAATATTGGCATCAGGATCATTTCAAACAGTCCTAGCATCAGCAGTGGGAATATGGCAGTCTGCACTCAGCCGTATCATAGCACCAGTACTCAACGCTTTGTTACAAGCGCAATTTACGGTGTAGTGGGCGGAGAAAGGCGCTGGTTACCCGATGAACTGCAGGTTTGGTAAATACGACGGGAGCTGAAGTATCACAGTGTGCGCTTTCTGCGGGTTGGCCACGGCGCTGATAACACTACTGTTATAACCTTGGACGGTTAATAATGCACGCAGACTTTGAACTGTTAACGGACTTTACTTAACGTTTGCAGCAGCTCACATACACAGGTAGCAACACACCGGGGAAGCACATGTCAACGGGGCGGGGTCACCCTCTTAACCTCCCTGGGGAACCTGGGTTAAATAATAAAGGTTCCGGGGTGCAGTACCCTTAAACACTGCGACACAGTTTCAGTCTGTAACACTTCTCCCCCTTTAAGTGAAAACATAATGTAAACAAATACAACTATGCCACTCAGGTCCCCTTTGTAAACTCATGAACGTACATATTTTCTGTCACGTTACGGCCTTTTCCTAACTTACAGAAATGTGTCTTGCATAACAATTTTAAACAACAATCTACCAAATGCTTTGTGCTTGAATATATTTAACATATAATATTAATAACAATTAACATTTTGTCCTAGCGTTTGGACCGTTTAACATGTCAGTCTATCTGGAGGCTTGTGCTGCCTCTTAGATCTCCTCAGTCCCACTGTGGGACCAACAGGTCCTGTAGCAGGTTGTGTACTCCCAGCCAAGTTTGGGGTGCAGACAGGCTGGTCTACCTGTACAGACTCACTTTGCACAGACAGTCCATCAGTTTGCTGTGGTGCTACTGGCACCTCAAAATCAGCCACCGAGCTGTCCACACTGTCCGAGAGTGACAGTGTGGTGATCCTGGTGCCTGCGGATCTGCCGTCCATCCAACAAGTCCACCGTGAAGGACACCGGTCCTGTCTGGCGGCTGATGAGTCCTGGCAGCCAGGGAGGACCCTGAGCAAAGTTCTTGGCAAACACACAGTCCCCAGGCTTAAAAAGCCTCTCTTTAGCATGTTGGTCTCGCCTCCCTTTCTGCTCTTCCTGCGAACGGACAACTCTCGCTCCGACGTCTGGGTGGAGCAGATCCAAATGAGATTTGGGCTTCCTCCCCATTAACATTTCTGCTGGGGAGATGCCCGTGGTTGTGTGGGGAGTGATCCTATATTGGAACAAGAAGCGGGAAAGCTTAGTTTCCAGTGTATGTCCTGACATCTTTCGTAGACCATCTTTCAGGGTCTCAACGGCTCGTTCTGCTAAGCCATTGGAGGCCGGATGATACGGAGCCGTGCGGACATGTCGAATACCATTTTTCTCCATGAACTCCTGGAACAACTCACTGGTGAAAGTGGGCCCGTTGTCTGTCACAACAGTATCTGGCAACCCGTGAGTAGCAAAGATGCTCCTGAGCTTTTCAATGGTGACTGGGGCAGTAATGTTTGACATGATGTGTGCGTCCAGCCACTTAGAATGTGCATCCACCAGCACTAGGAACATGTGACCAATAAATGGACCAGCAAAATCCAGGTGGAGCCTCGACCACGGATGACCAGGCCACTCCCATGGGTGGAGCGGGGCAGGTGCTGGCATCTTCTGGTTACTTTGACATTGTGCACATGCCTTTACCTTTTCTTCTAGAGCACTGTCCATCCCTGGCCACCACACAAATGACCTGGCAAGGCTCTTCATCCGGGACACGCCAGGGTGGGCGTCATGCAGCTCGTCCATCACCCGTGCCTGCCCTGGGGGTGGAACAATCACTCTGGAGCCCCAGAGGAGACAGCCATCCTGGACACTTAGCTCTAGCTGACGCTTGAAAAAGGGCTTAAACTCCACCTGCCCAACAGCTGCTGGCCAGCCCTGCATCACCCATCTCTTAACTTGAGATAACAGTGGGTCTCTCTCAGTCCACATTTTGACTTGCTTTGATGTCACTGGAGTGTTAGACAGCCTATCTAACATGAACACAGTCTCTGGGGGCAGGAAAGTTTGGTTTGGCGCGTCTGGAAGAGGGAGTCGGCTAAAGGCATCAGCATTGGCATTTTCGCTGCCCGCCTTATACACTATTTTGTACTGATACGCTGAGAGGGTTAGTGCCCAGCGCTGTACTCTTGCTGAAGCCATGGGTGGGATGCCTTTTGACTCACTGAACAGACCCATAAGGGGCTTATGGTCTGTATAGATGGTAAAGGGACGACCATACAGGTACTGGTGAAACCGTTTCACAGCAAAACCACAGCTAGTCCCTCTTTCTCTAGCTGTGAGTACCCTTTTTCTGCTGGAGTGAGAGTGCGCGACACATATCCAATCGGCTTTTCAGAGCCGTCCTCCATCTGGTGCGAAAGGACCGCCCCCACACCATAGGGCG
Source organism: Perca fluviatilis (assembly GCF_010015445.1). NCBI lineage: Eukaryota > Metazoa > Chordata > Actinopteri > Perciformes > Percidae > Perca > Perca fluviatilis. The sequence goes on along the minus strand of NC_053135.1, from coordinate 17,770,891 downwards.
AAGCGTCACAGGACAGGATGACATCCCTGTCTGGATCAAAGTGCACCAGCAGTCGATCAGAGTGTAACAGTTCTTTTACCTGCTGGAATGATGCCTCTTGTGCTCGCTGCCACTTCCATGAGCTGTCTTTATGCAGTAGCTGATAGAGGGGGGCCAGTACAGTTGAGAGGTCAGGTAAGAATTTGCCATAGTAATTTACTAAGCCCAAGAACGACCTGAGTTCTGCCACATTCTTTGGACTTGGAGCCTCTTTTACTGCCCTCACCTTCTCATCCACAGGAGACAGACCCTGAGCCGTAATCCTGTGGCCCAGGTAGGTGACACTTGGAGCTTGGAAAACGCATTTACTACGCTTCAACCGCAGCCCGGCTTCTGCCATTCTCTTCAACACCTGGCCCAAGTTACTCAGATGCTCCTCCTCTGTTTTCCCGGTGACTAAACTGTCATCCAAGTAGACTGCCACATGGGGAATGTTTTGGAGCAGATTGTCCATGGTGCGTTGAAAGATAGCCGGACTGGATGCCACGCCAAAAACCAGGCGGTTATACTTGAACAACCCTTTGTGGGTGTTGATGGTGACATACTGTTTGGATTTCTCGTCCAACAGCAGCTGTTGGTACGCATGACTCATGTCCAGTTTTGTGAATGTCTTTCCACCTGCCAGAGTAGCAAACAGGTCCTCCACCCGTGGCAGAGGGTAGGTATCGAGCTGTGAGGCCCGGTTTGCCGTCAGTTTGTAGTCTCCACAGATGCGTACTTTACCATCATCTTTCAAAACTGGCACAATCGGGGCTGCCCAGTCTGAAAACTCAATAGGCTCAATGACACCTAGCTGCTGGAGCCTCTCCAGCTCCGCCTCCACCTTGGCTTTCATGGCATATGGCACTGGGCGAGGTCTGAAGAAACGTGGTTGTGCGTTGGGGTCTACACATAGTTTTACAGTTGTGCCATGGAGGGTGCCCAGCTCATCTTTAAAAACATCCGCGTACTTTCCTAGGATGTCTTCAATCACTCTCACGTGCTTGATTTCCCCCCAGTTCAGGCAAACTTTCCGCAGGATGTCACGACCAAGCAAACTTGGCCCCTCTCCCTTAACCACAAACAACCTTGCCGTAGCCTCCTGCCCTTGGTACACAATGTTAACTTCTATAGCTCCAAGAAGTGGAATGCACTCACCCGTATATGTCCTCAGTCTGACATTAGTCCCTTTGAGTGCAGGCGCTACCTCTGAGCGCCACAAGTTGAGGTAGGTAGCTTGACTTATCACTGAAGCAGAGGCGCCCGTGTCCACCTCCATTTCCAGCTCCTTTCCATTTAACTGCAGTGTTGCCTTGATGGGCTCAGCCCGGGGCTCGCTGAGGTCGATGAGGTTGAACATGTTAAAGGAAATCTGTTCCTCAGCCTCCTCACTCTCCAGGTGATGTGTGTTCATATTGTGCCTAGATTTCCCCCAATCCTTTCTCTGTTTATTCTTAGCAGCTCTGCACTTCTTCGCAATGTGCCCCTTTTTCTTACAGTTATGACATACAGTGTCTTTAAAGCCACAGTCATTGGCAAAATGTGCTCCTCCGCACCGGTAACATTCAACTGACATCACTGGCTTGCCTGTTTTCTCCTTGAACACGCGATGAACGGCGCGGTGCTGCACACTCCCGTTGGCCTGTTGGATGTCCTTAGTATTATTGGCCGCTGTTTCCATTGCTTGTGCAATCTCCAACGCCGTCTTGAACGTGAGATTAGCTTCTCCTAACAACCAGCGTTGCATGCCGTCGTCACTGATGCCACAGACTAACCTGTCGCGCAGCATGTCGTCCAGGGCTGCTCCAAACTCACAGTGCTGCGATAATTGTCTCAGCTCCGCCACAAACGCAGCCACCGAAACCCCTGGCCTGCGGGCATGAGTATGAAACTTGAAGCGCTGAACAATTACAGATGGCTTCGGGTTGTGGTGGTCTTGCACCATCTTCACCAGCTCCTTAAACCCAATACCTCCCGGGCTCCGCGGCGTAGCCAGGTTGCGTATCAGTTTATACGTCTTCGCCCCGCACACACTGAGGAGGATGGAGCGTTTCTTGTCCTCTTCTGTAATGTCATTCGCCAGGAAAAAGTGTTCCAGTCTCTCGACGTATTCAATCCAATCACTGTCCGACTCGACATATTCACTAAGTGAACCCACAGTAGCCATGCGTAAACTACACGGAAACTTCTTCTTCGACCTAACTCGGTTTAAATCCTCGTCGCCAGTGTTATAACCTTGGACGGTTAATAATGCACGCAGACTTTGAACTGTTAACGGACTTTACTTAACGTTTGCAGCAGCTCACATACACAGGTAGCAACACACCGGGGAAGCACATGTCAACGGGGCGGGGTCACCCTCTTAACCTCCCTGGGGGGAACCTGGGTTAAATAATAAAGGTTCCGGAGTGCAGTACCCTTAAACACTGCGACACAGTTTCAGTCTGTAACAACTACGTTCGCAAACGTACGTACATCTGGCCCTGACTTTTATGACCTTACACCAAACGATGGAGACGACGGGAGACCCCCGACTCTAGCAAGACTCTCAGGGTCCAATCCGTTCTCACTCCAAACTCGTAAAATACGGACGTTTTGGACAGCGGACCGACCGGACCAAGCGCCCTTCAGCGTGTTTGTATAACGTACCGGGGAGAGCAGCAGCTACGCGGGGGTTTAGCGAGTAGTATGTAAGGACTTTCACCCAGGAGACCGGAGTTCGTGTCCCGCGTGTTTCCTAAAGTTGCTTTCTTCTTTAACCGTCCCATTCTTCCCGCGTGTCATGGAAAGGGTAAGCCCACCCACGACCTTTTCCTAAACTCAACCGTCCCGTTCTTCCCGTGTGTCAGGGAAACGTAAACCCACCCACGACCTTTTCCTTAACATAACTGCGTCAAAAGGGACGCCAATAGTCCCGACCAAGCGTGTTTAGTTAAAGCGCATTAGATGACGCTAAAGAAGACTTTTAGCGTCAATAACAACGACAAAGGCACCTGACCAAGTGTCCGTATTTTTACGAGGTGGGAGTAAGAATGTGTTGCAGGGTTTCAGTCAGATATTGGAAATTAGTCTGCAACAGTGGATTAGCTCCAAAAGTCGTTTAATGTTAGGTCTACTTTATCCGCTTTAAATGACAATCACACTATTTAAAAGAGCATACAGTAACTGAATGAGAATGGCGGTGTGAAGGCTGTATGTGAAAAGGCTGACGCTAGCCAGAATGTATGAAAGAGGTGGAACATTTTTAAAGTTTGAATGGTATTTCTCCGTGAATGTATGAATGAGTAGACAGCAGTTGAAGACGTATGAATTTGTGTCAAATTTGAATATTCCGTCCATTCACTTGAATGGGGGAACATTTCCCCGAAAAACGTTGAATATTTTGGAAATTATGAAAGTTATGGACATTTCATGAAGAAGCAGGAATGTCCTAATGGCGCTGAACATTTTGATGTTTGAATGAAGTTTCTATGTTGAAAAATGTGGAAGGAGTTAATGTGCAAAAAAAAATGGGTATGGAAAAATAATAATAAATACGTAGAAGAAATACGTAGAAGAAATGGTGTGAATGCAGTGGCTTAAAAAAATAAACTGTCCGGTCCTGCCTACCTGGAGCAGATGACCAATCATAGAAGGACAGCTTAGAGTTACGTAAGACTTAGCCGAGAGTAGAAAAAACTGTTGAAACCAGAGCGTTCAGAACAGTTGGAAATCTGAACGTTTTAGCTCATGGGGGTTTCTCTGAAATACGTTTAACTCATTATTGAAGTTTTGGCCACGTTTAACATGAAAGTCAAACATTATAAGAATGTAGACGTGACAGAAAATACGAAAAAGCATAATATGTCCACTTTAAGGCCTTATTTATCGAACATAAGACATTTAAGGGGTTTCAATTGTTGCAATCAACATTTCTCTCCGTTTTCCTGCAGAAAGCTTCATATTTGCAATGTAACGGAATCCCACCGGAGCGGTTTGTATTTTGATGCATGTTCGCTAAGCAGATTTCAACAATGTTAATCATTTAAGACAAAGAGTCTGAAATGCAGATGCCTTCTGAGAGATTTGGCACAAGAAGCGGGGTGGGGGTGGGGGTGGGGGGAGGTGGGGGGTGCACGACTCATTCAGAGCGGCCGTTGCTGCCCCAGAAGTTCAGCTCCTATTAGAGGCTCAGACTGGATTGGACGTGTCTATTCATCTGGGCTGAATGGGAAAACTGTGGGATTTGAAAAAGGACCCATTCTATTCACTGCTTTATCAAGGACCCTCGCTATCAGCCCCGGCTCGCTTTGCATCAGAATAACTAAGCGTTTTGCTTGTCAGCCAGGTTGGTTATGGGAAGAGACGCCAGGAATTTTGTTTATTTCAGATGCTGCCGGAATGCCTAGAGGAATTCCTGAAAATATAAAACAGAAAAGAATCTGAGATTCACATCTGTCATTATGCTCTCTGAGTAAATGTAGGCTACATGTCAGCTGTAAACTGCTATGAATCTAATAGTGATATAATAATTATTAGGGATGATACAAAAAAAAAAAAATTTGAAGTACAATGAAATCAGTAATCTGCATTATTGTTGTTAAGGTCAAAGGTCTAACGGAAAAAAGACGTGATGTTTAGGGCTGCAACGATTCCTGGAGTAATTTGTCATCGATGCAACTGTCAATACAGCCTGCTTATGGTTTTCTGTGGCTCTCCGTTGACTTGTATTGCGTGTAGGTTTCCTCCTCGTCAATTTCGTCTGCAAGCAAACAACAGAAAAATGCCTAAAAGCTGCTGTGTTTCAACGTCAAGTCTAAAGTTATGTTTGCAGCAAGCACTTTGTTACCAAGTCAAATACCCAAATGTCAGTTTTATGCTTACTATGTGTCTGTAAGTTAAGCTAACAAACATAACTTTGATAACGCTAGCTTTAGCTGCTGAGTCCTCACTTTTATGAAGACAAAAGTGGAAACAGACGTGAGGAATCAGCAGGGGGAACGGGGAAAACACTATTTTTTACAAACACTTCTGTTACCAAGACAAATATCCAAATGTTTTAGCCTAACTAGATGTCTGTAAGTTAAGCTAACACACGTAACGTCAGACATAACATTAGCTTAGTGCCTCCCCATTCTCTCTCCCGATTCCTCACATCTGTATCCACTTTTGTCTTCATAAAAGCTCAGTTTTTCAGGTCAGCAGCTTATGAAAACTTAAGTTTTGGTTCTTTACATTGTTTGTAGTGAATATCACCACACAGCAGCTTTTAGGCGTGTTTCTGTTGTTTGCTAGCAGACGGAATTGACGAGGAGGACACCTGCACGCAGTACAAGTCAATGGAGCGCGGAGAGTTGTTTTCCCCTCCTTAAATGTGCTCTGTCTCTATAAAGTGACGCCATGAGTCTAAAATGACTGCTAGTTGAGATTAGAAATCATCCGCCAAATCTGTCGGGGGTTCCACCCAATTTTGCGTCACCCGGCGGAATTGCAGATTCAGCGATGGATTCATTCGTAGAATACTCGACAACTAAAACAATCGATGGCTGCAGCCCTAAGGATGATCAGGATACAGTTGCAGGAAATCTTTGCTGAGAAAGCAGGAGAAGTCTTCTTCCTACAGTATTATTTTACTTCCTCTTCTCCCCCAGCCCCTTTAGTCTTCCTCTCTCGCCTCCATCTGTCCATTCTGTTCACGGGAAATTACTTATTCATCACTTTCTCAGCGGTAGCAGCGGGAAAAGGCCACGGATTAGTTGGCTGTATCTTCAGGCAAAAACACACACACACAAACCTGAAATCTGCAGCCTCTCCTGTCCTTAGGCAGCATTTTTAGGATTTAGCAGTATTCCTTTTTTTTTGGTCAATGGTCAGTTTTAAATAAAAAGCTCACCATTTTTATTGGTTTTCTGGTTGTCTCTCTACAGCAAGGATGCCGAATTTGGGGCCCGCGGGCCAAGTTCGACCCGTGCTCTCTTTGTTTTGGCCCGCCATGGAATTGACCATGACCCGATCCGAAACGTGAGTTTTATGACCCGTTGCACCCCCTACCCGTGGCCTTGCATCCAGATACCGTGGCCCTTCATAGAGAGCATTTGGACGCTCTACAGCTTTTTGGCATTTTATTCGCGCTGCTGATCCAATTGGAAATTAATAGCAGGTTTATTCCACGCTGAGACCTCAATCTGCCATTTGAGATACCAAATGATGCTACTTTCTGAAGGGCAGCCTTCAAATCCTTAAATCCTTAAATCCCTGGTTACTGAATGATTACCATTTTCACTGCCTGGATCCTTTGCGGCAAGCACATTCCTGCAGCGTTCATCTTCTACTGCTCTTATCCACAGAAACGTACAAAGAGAGCGAGCAGGAAGGGATAAACAGTTTCACTCAAGGACACTCCAGACGAGATCCAGGAGGATCAACAGAGGGTAATGATGTCTTCCCTTCACAGATGGATGTACGCACCGTGTTTTGGCAGATGATACAAATTCATCTTTCTGAAGAGGAAAATGAGGGATGTCTGTTATTGATGAGGTCAAGTAATTTATGGCTCACTCAATTCAAATTTCACTCTGAATAGTTTCCTGAATATAGACAGACAACCTTGTAAATGGGCATTTTAGATGCAGTAGTTTGTGATAGATATATGCAGCTCTGCATTTATCAGTGTTGTATAAAGTGCTTGGAAGCAATACTTGAGTAAAAAGTACAAGTATCTTACCAGAAAATGACTTTCGTAGAACTTAAAGTCACCTTTTAGCCCTCATGTTGCCTATAGCAGAAATTTGTGTTTCTTTCAACCTAGTCTATATCCTCGACCTTCCACTTCCGAGATTGCTACGTTGCCGATTGAAATTCTGCCGGATTTCATTCATTTAGGCTGAATATCCGTTCCCTTGGGCTTTCTTTGTGTTGGCGTTCTAAACTCCGGTGGATTTGTGAGGACTATGGTTAACTGCTCCTCAGATCTCTGCAGGGTAAATCCAGACAGCTAGCTAGACTATCTGTCCAATCTGAGTTTTCTCTCACACGACTAAAACGACTTTTGAACGTACACATGTTCCACCAAAACAAGTTCCTTCCTGAGACTATTGAGCAGAGGCGCCGTTGCTCCTTCAGGCGCTTGGCACCGCCCAAGACTATTGTGATTGGTTAAAAGAAATGCCAATAAACCAGTGCATGTTTTTCTCCCATCCAGGAATGCTGTGTGGACCTTCCTCCTCTGCAGCGCTGTGGAGGAAGGTCTGGCTATGCATGACTACTTTCAACCAAATTGCCCAAAAGTAACATGGATGGTTCCATGAAAAACTCTCATTGAATTTTGGGTGTTTATTCAGTTTTATAGCATCATCCTGACTGAACTTTGACTGTCTGTGATTATCCATCAACATCCTAAATAATTTAGCTTTTTTTAAACTCAAAAGTTAGATATAATTTCATATAGGCTAAATAAGGTTTATGGACCATATATTCCCAAAAATAAGTGTAAAACTAGTGGTAATAAGTTGGTGTTAGTTTATTCTGGTGGTAGTGGAAAAAAGAGCCCAAAACGTCGAAAATGCTTTAAAAATGTTGAAAAAATCCATCAAAAAGCAGATTTTTGCTGTACTTAAGTATCAAAAGTAATTTTCCAATGTTAAATGTACTTAATTATTAGAAGTAAAAGTAAAATAAAACTTTGATTTTGAACTTTATTGTGGCTTCCTTATAGTGAAGCATCATATTTTCCCACGACTTCTTAAACATAAAAAATCTAAGAAAACAGAAACACAAATTTCATTTTTTTGTGAGGAAGAATCTTTCACTTCAACGTATGAAAACATTATTATACTTCAGTGATAGACAGCGTCTCAAAAACGACCGATACAGAGATATAGATACAGAGAGTCCGCCCAGGGAATGCCATTCTGCATTACAGAGCGGAATCCTCTCTGCTGGCTCTGCTTTTGTGAAATCATTATCTCTGGACACTTGCTGTCGCCCACTTCAGCGCAACACCAATTACCCACAAACCCCAGTGTCCACAGGATTCCCATGGCAACCTAAGCTGTCAGACTGGATCGCCCGTGACAAAAAAAGGTTAAACGACTTTCTTCATTACCACACGGCTGCTACACAGTCTGATTTAAATGTGCCAATTACAGGCAGACAGACACATTTATATGAAACCTCTCTCCAACCTGAAACATAAAGACAAGATACATAAAAAAAAAAACATCTACAAAGTCATTGAACTAAACAGTTCATTTCAGCAGCAGTCTGGGTTCATCAAATTAAGTCACAGTCTTTTAGTTTCTACCTAAAGTGTCAGGGGAGGAGGGGGGGTGGGGGGAAGAAGGAATATGAGACACATCAGTTGATTAACTCACACTGCTAAAGCCTGCAGATGAACTAAGCGAGCTCTGTGGATTTTGTCCCCCAATGTTGACAATCACATTGCGTCTCGTGAATAGACTCGCTGTGGAGATTTTCTGTATTAAACCAGACGGCCATCTCAGTGTTTTCCCTGGGTTTGTGGAAGACCGTACACTAAACGGCTTTTCAAGCGATTCCACCGTGGCAGACTGATGTCCAATATCTGAATATAATCCTGAGAGTCTAGCTAGAGTCGGGGAGGATGCTCCCGTCGTCTCCATCGTTTGGTGTAAGTCATAAAACTCAGTCCCAGTCAGTCTTTCTCCCATCTGGATGTGTTTGATATTATCCTAAGTTTGAAGTCTTAGTAGTGAAGTTAAATCACGTGAACACTGTCAACAACCAATGGGTGCTCTCCCTCCATTTTTCGAAAACAAATCTAGCTGTAGTCTTGCAATGTGTGACCCTGCAGGATCTCCAGTTTTTACATATTATGACAGTCTTTAACGTTAGATGTGAGATGGTGTCAGAGTGTAGTCTTTTCAAAGTGTTCTAGCATATCGTAGGCTAGTGGTAGCTAGCTAGCTAGGTCGGTTGCATTTTTCGAAAACAAATCTAGCTGTAGTCTTGCAATGTGTGACCCTGCAGGATCTCCAGTCTTTACATATTATGACAGTCTTTAACGTTAGATGTGAGATGGTGTCAGAATGTAGTCTTTTCAAAGTGTTCTAGCGTATCCTAGGCATAAAATGAAAACAAATTAATTACTATGTCAGTGAGCAACCTTCCAGATACGTTACCTAACACTGTTCCCTTATGACGTTAATAAAAAAAACATCTGACAGCTTTAGTCACTTGTTCGATATGTTACATTTTTCAATTGCATTAAAAATGCAATTTCACATCATTTCGGACCATTATGATTACCATATCTGTGTCCAGTGGTGGAATGTAAGTAAGTACATTTACTCCAGTAATGTACTTAAGTTCCAAATGTTGAGGTACTTGTACTTTACTAGAGTCTTTTCTTTTCATGCCACTTTCTACTTCTACTCTGCTACATTTCAGAGAGAAATATGTACTTTTTACTCCACTACATTCATCTGACAGCTTAAGTTACTAGTTACTTTACACATTAAGATTCCTGCACACAAAAAAATCTGATGTTTTATTATAAATGAAACTAGCCAACAATATAACGGCCAACATCAGTCCAACACCTACAGCATTAAAATGCAATTACTGATCTGACTGTATTTAAAACGCAAAATTCTGTGTTTACAAATGATTAACTGATGCACCTTCCCCCCGCCTCGCTCACTTTCATCAGCATTAATCTTACACCTCCTCACTGTGCTCGCCTTAATGTTTTTCGGCCTTAATTTGCCCGAGCTCCTCCCCCATCCATCGTGATTATCAGCCGTGATTGATGGAGCTGCCGACGAGACAAGACGTGCACTTTACGAGGCCGGCTGAAGTCATCAACCTCGGCTTGTGTGAGTTTGTGTGGCCGTTAAAACCTGAGAGAGTTTAGAGGGCCTCCTGGAGTCGTATTAATCTCATTTAACTGGGCGAGCTGGTGAAGCATGGGAACCCATTGGAAGACCAAATGAGAATTAAAGCTCCATAAAAAGGTGAAGTGGCTGTTTCACCTCTAGACCAAAACACTGTGTACATGGACTGAGTGAGCAGGAAGCCTAATATATTGGCTGGATCTCACTTCTCTTTTTTGATAGTTTCTCGCTCCTCGGTAGAACTGGAAGAGTTGTTGGGCCTCCTTGGTGAAGGCCGTCGCAAAGCTTTTTTATTCCTGCCCAGAGGATTGGTCTCGCATCGGAGAAAAACGTGCTCTGGTTTATCAGCATTTCTTTAAACCAATCACAAACGTCTTGGGCGGCGCTAAGCGCCGGACGGAGCCACGGTGCCTCTGCAAAATAGAAAACTTGTTTTGGTGGAACATGTGTATGTCCAAAAGTAGTTTTAGTCGTGCAACAGAAAACTCAGATTGGACAGATAGTCTAGCTAGCTGTCTGGATTTACCCTGCAGAGATCTGAGGAGCAGTTAACCATAGTCCACATAAATCCACCGGAGTTTAGAACGCCAACACAAAGGAAGAGGAAGGGGACGGACATCAGGACGAAAAGAAGGGACATCCGGCGACACTTGAACAATGAAACGTCGTCGATATAGACTACCTGAGGATCGAGGCTGGAGGAGGGATCTCTGAGGAGCTATGATCGAGGATACACGAGAGCAGCCTTCCTGGAAGCCGTGCAGCTGAAAGCTGTTGCTGACTCCGCCCATACAGCTGACGGATTCCCGTGATGCTTTTGAGGAAAGGACAACTCATCCCTCTGAAAACACATTTCCTAAGTTGTGGTCCTGACCGGTCTTGAAATAAAATCCTGACTCCTATTTATCTGCGACCCGAGACGAGACCGAGTGAAAATGTGGTCGATTGCGAGACGAGACCTTAAAAGACTGATCCCGAGAACTACAACACTGGCACGCACATATGTGGCTACGAGTGAATGGATACGAGACTTACAAATTGTGTGAACGTAAAGTATCGATACACTTTTGGCCATAAAGTGAAAAAAATCCTAAAAAAATAAGTGATCAAGGGCCCTATCTTGCACCCGGCACAGCGCAGCGCAAAGCCCGACGCAAGTGTCTTTGCTAGTTTAAGACCAACGCAGCAGGGCGTGCTGGTCTTACAGGGAGGTGTGTTCAGGTGCATTCTGGGCATATTGCTATCTTGAGGCAGCGGTAGGTGATCGTGCCATTGACCAACAAAAACCTGGTCTAAAGTCAATAACGCAGCATTTCATTGTTATTTTGGCGTATTAGTAAAATGGTCCTAGGCTCGTGCACAGCGCGCACACACTATGCTTGTTACACACACAGGGACGCACAGCAGCACACACACATGCAGAAGATTACAAATAATCATAATAGCAATGCTCCAAGGTCCAAACGCGCCTGGTTTTTAAAGGGAATGGGAGATGACGCTCTGATCGGTTGATTGCATGTTACGCCCAAAACACACCGATGAGTTAATGAAGGCACTAAGTACAACCCTTTAGAACCATGCACCCGGCACACGGACCCTTTTGTTCGCCGTCAAACTAGCAAAAGTGGATTTGGACACGCCCTAAACGCACCTGCGCCAGGCGCGTCACGCCGTGCGCTTACATCGTTAAAATAGGGCCCCGAGTGTGATTTGTATTCTCCCGTGTGTCAGTGTCAAAGAGAAACAGCTCCAACGAGATTTAAAAAAAACACAAAGTCACTTTGTCGAGATCGGTGTTGTCGCACGCAGTTTCTCCATCGAGCGGTTATCTGCGGACGCTGTGAGCCTTGTTTCCCTCTCAGGATTTCAAAGTGGCTCGAGGCGGAGCTGCGTGAATGACACACGGGTTAATCAAGTTGTTTTTTAATCTCGCTGAAAAGCTCCCCGGCAGATCCCTATTATCATAATGAGCTCTCTGTGTATTTTTTTTTTAGGTTCTCGCCGCCGCAGCTGCCCGAGCGCTCACATCAGTGAGAGGGCACTTCCTGTCGCTGAAAGGTCACCGGTTCATCTTGCGAGTCTTTGAGCGAGATGCTGACCCACTTCCTGTCCTCTGGAGCAAACATGTTAGGCCGAAGTTGTGCAGCTTCTGGCTACTAATTTAATTTTTTTGATTTCAGCCTCAAATCAATAAATCCGCCTCAGCAGTCTGTAATTAATCCGCTTGTAATCACCACTTGATTTAACATCTAATAAATATTTATGAGAGAATAAAAGATACATTAATGTGCAGGCAAGAAAAAAAACAGCAATCTCAGGCTTCACTTCACAAGCTGTTACACTGTAAAAAGTGCTTAGTTGTATCAACTTAAAATAACGAGTGAACTAGTTGAACTGAATTATTTGGAGTTTTAGCAACTCTTTCTGGATTGTGCTGCCAACGTTAACGATAATAGTTACTAATAGTTAGTAGAGGGTACAACAAATTTTTTTTATAATAACTTATTTCAAGTTTAACAACTATGCTACGTCTACACAACTAACAACCAAGGTTTTTATTTTATACAATGTTTCAGGTCCCTTGAACAAAAAATTTTATTATGTTGACACAACATGAATTAACATGTATTGCTGACATAAAACGAAAAACCTTTTTTGTTACAGTATATAATGATGAAAGTGTTAACGCTAAACTGTTCGCCCTTGTGTTGTCTTCCCGTCGACTATGCTTTTTTTGTATTTCTGGGTCAAAATTTAAAATGAAAACTTTTTTCGACACTTTTGTCACTTTTCACCCGGAACTTTTACCAATGTTTTTTGTCTATCATTTTCCTTTTCAAAATGTAATAAAACACCCACATTCAATGAGAATTGTGAACTCATCATTTATTTTACTTGTGAAGAGCATTGTACGGAACCATCCACGTTATTCTTTTTGAAAATTTGGTAGAAAGAAACCCAAATTTCTGATATAAAAACTTTGAAAATGGGTCAAATTTGACCCGAGGGTCGAAGAGGCTGTAGTTTGGATGCTGGAGGATGTTTTGGATACAGAGTATATGATTGTGCACATGCTACATTTGTGGTCTGCTTACATGGAGCCTGCAGTTTCTTGCGTGGTCAGGACATTTTCGGGGTGACACAGACATTCTGATTGTGGCCGAAAACAAAGTGAAACTAAGTTTGCTTCAAATTGACCGTAAATGCGGGTATAAATTAATTTTGGCGGGTAACGATGTAAAGTTATTAGACAATTTGGCTGGTCATAAATGAAGCAAATAACACTGCGTCTGTTTGGTTCGGCCGGCTGCAGAAATGTTGCCAGATTGGTCTGTTTTCCGCCAAGAAATTTGGGCGTTTTTGTGTGTGTTTGTGGCTTGGAAACGCAATCTTTATCTGGCAACACTGCTTGTAATTCTAATCCTACATTTCTCATGAACACTATGTATGTCGTACAACCGGTAGCTACGTGCCTAGCGTGCACGGTATCAATTACGACAACGCTGAAAAGGAGAAGATGAACAGAATGGGGCAAAACAAACCAGAGGAGCTGAAATTAAAGTAAAGTAGTTAGGAGAGAAAACAAACAAACATTTGTCTAGTGGAGATTCTGATTGGCTGGTAGCTTTAAAAAATATACTAGCCACGTTGGCTGGTGATCAAAAAAGTTAATTTAAAGCCCTGGTTATAAGGGGCTAGATATACAATTATGCTCAAAAACAGCCATGCAAGTGTGTTTGCCTTTGTCCGTGGTGCGGTACAGTCATAAATGTTTGGGCTGCGTGAAGACCCTCAAGGACAGGACAAACTTTCAGTCATGTAGACCCTCTAAGGACTACAAAGGAACTAAGGAAAGTAAGATTTGAGCACTTGCTTTACAAGTTTGATTAATTTCGAGTTTAAATTAATCTGCTTCGATTTAATTTAGGTTGTACTAGTCTCGCATTGCCAGCTCTATCTCCACAGCGCTTTGGAGGAAGGTCTGGCTCCTCCACAGATGCATTCTGGGAGAGGGAAAAAAAACCCGCTCTGGGTTATATGCATTTCTTTAAACCAATCACAGTCGTCTTGGACGGCGCTAATCTCCGGACACAGCAACGGTGGCATGCAATATTAAATGAACTGACACAAGGGTTAAGAATTAAATATAAATGTTTGTAAAGTGTCCTAATTTTTGAATTCATGTAGGGGTATAGCTGGGATTACCTTTTTGCCTTGTGTGACTGATTTAATTCACAGCTCGATGGAGAGCAGTTTGACATCGGTAATCCCCTCTGACGGCTCTGGTGAAGTCGGGGCAGCCTCTCTAAATGTGTTTGAAGCGTTGCCGTTATGACCTGGCGGCAGCTTAGCTTTCACCATATGGTGTTGTGGTTGTCGGGAGCTGTTTTTGTGTGTGCGGGGGAGGTTTCAGGAGAAAGATTAGCTCTGTGTGGTCGCTGTCACGCTGGGCGCTCACTACAAGACTGTCAAAACACTGAGGAGGAAGATATATTTACTGCTGCACGAAATGGCTTTTGACATTTCTGTCTGTGTCTTGGAGCTCTTTGAAGCCAGTGGGTTCAAAATGGGATACAAACTAGCTACATGTGTCTGCTATTAAATGGGGCAGCTGATATCTCTGCAAGCCAAACTGAAAATGCATGGTTTACTCTCAAACCCAAGGAGTCAAATGTTACAATTTACCCCACAGTCCAAGTTAGTTGTACCATACCCTGGGGTGAAATGTAACATTATGAAATTAGGATTATGACAAAAACTGGATATTGAAACTTTTATTGAACACAAATAACAAATTACAACAAATAGAAAATACAACGTAACACGTTACGGCACAAATCTTTGCATTTCTTTCTTTTATTTATTTATATTATCTTACTACGTCTCTGTGCAACGTAGAGTTTTCCTGCATGTCTCTAAGACCGCGGTTCATGTCTACATCCTTGTCCCGCGTGTCACTGAAACATACATTTTGTAACCCCACCCACCATCTTTTCCTAAACCTAACTGTCCCGTTCTCGTGCCGCATGTCAGTTAAACGCAGGTTAGGTTAAAAGTGAGGCCAAGAGTCCCGACCAAGAGCGTCTAAAGATGACGCTACAGTTTTCAACAGTTTTGGCGCTTCCTTTGCTGT